>NW_027209526.1:0-19882 GCF_027789765.1 Dendropsophus ebraccatus | reverse complement strand
AAAAAACTATAACTATCTGTTAAAATCCACAGCTTTTTTGCAACATAGTAAGATACACTGACATCTGCATCTGTTTCCAGGTCAGGATCAGGCCACCATTCCAGACATGTGTAATGCATGACATACAGTGCTTGCATGACATCTGTAATCTCACTATTACAAGTATATGTGCCGCCTCCACTGCCGTGTTTGTTTGCCAGAACTAATAGACCTGTTGATGAGCCAACCTTTTAACTCCATTTTTTGCCTCATTCCACCTAGTTGCTTTTGAAGGGATGGATGGACTATATTTGTAGTATTCAACTGTCTGGCACGCACATGATGCAATTTCTTGGCTGAAGGACACTATAGATGAGCTGGATGATTCTTCATGACTGCTCTTTGATTTAAGCCAGTGACCTTTTGCTTGGGAATCAACCTTATAACACTGAGCTAGTAGGAATGTGAGACAGGTTGAGGTTGTAGTATACAAGAAGCAAAAGGATGTGCCGCCACCACCAGGAGCAAACAGTAACAATGCAGTTACATGACAAGATCCTTCATAACTAAGCATATGCTAAATAGCTGCAAGTCAAATTTATGTATGAGAGAGTCAAGATGACTGTCTATAGAATGATGGTAGTCTCACATTGAAAGCTATAGTGGATGGTGAGATATGGAGCCTGAAAGCAAAAAGTTCAACACATTGATACCCTTTTCTTGTCAGTGTACCGCCAAATTAAAAATCCGTCATGCTCACATTTCTGCATTGATTTCTCTGCTACACGTGGACAAGGTTTTGAATACCCTGCCCACCTATATTGTACTGACAATTTAAACATAATTTAACGTATCCCATAAATTTTGTTTTCGGTTAAGCCATTTTTAAAATCATTACGAAGACCACCATTGACTAAAGGTTTATTCTTTTTATTAAAATATACTTTTTAATTTTGAAAATTAAAAAAAAAACACATTAAAAATATACAACGTTAATGCTCAAATATACACTGGGAAATGTATAAGCAGTTAACATGGAAGGACTTGAGGGTGACTTCATGCTTGATTATTATTGTTTGGACAGTTTGTCAAAAACTACAGACAATCTCCCATCAAATATGGTGCCCATAGCAGTAGAATTATATCACAAGTTTTAAAAATAGGTTACGATTCAGTGCATGGAATGCCTTTATTTAGTAAACAGTACCTGTAAACTGCCCCCTGCACCCTGCCGATCAGTGACTAACCTGTGGTTAGGCCATTATATCTGTTTTGCCAAGAAAACCTCCTTTAATAGCCATTCTAGAAATCGGCTAAATGTTTGTATATGACGGGATACCTGTTTTTGCTTTAAACTCCAGCCAGCACCCATTTTTTCAAATACATGGGGATCCCGCCTCTGCAGTATTCAGGTGGCAGCACTGGAGCCGGAGAGGTAAGCGGATGTTATTTTTTTTCTCACACCTCCTCCCTAGTTATTTTGATAAAATGGTTCCCAGACAGAGTTCTCCTTTTAGTTTATTATACTTTATTCATTTATCGGATATGGTAGACAACAGGGTATGTGTATTTTATGTTTACACTGAAGAAATGATCTTTGCAAAGCTTACATAGGGGTAGTAGAAGTCCCACTTTTTGTGAGGCTATAAATAACTTCAGAGAGTACAGCAGGATAAAAGACCTCCTGATAAGGACTATTTCATCCAGAATAAAGAATGTAATTGTATATATGCTTCTATTTCTAGCATCCAGAATAAACGTCCAGTATTAGTGATGAGCGAGCATGCTCGTCCGAGCTTGGTACTCGTTGGAGTATTAGGGTACTCGATGGTACTTCGTTACTCGGACGAGCATCTCGCGATACGCGAGAAAATCTCATCATCCGTTTCCTGTAAGTTTGGGCGCTGTTTCTCAGCCAATAAACATGTAGGAGACTCTTTGGTACATCCTGCGATCACATGGGACCCATACATGTCGATAGCAGCGATTGGTTGGCCAGATCAGATGACCCTGCCATATAAAACGCGCAGCCTGCAGTACTCGCTTCAGACGCATGCTGTGAGAGATCAGGGACAGAGCTGCTGCTTCTTAGGGAGAGTTTCAGTGTAGGATTTAGCGTTCCAGTAGGCAGGGAATACTAGCAATACAAACAAACAGCCTTTTCAGGGCTTTAAATCGTTTTTTAATAGTATTACTACAGACTGCTGGCTGGGACTTGCAGTGCTGCTACCACGATTTAACCAGCACACTGTGGTGATCGGCTGCTGGCAGAAAGGGAACATTAGGTGTTGCATACACACCCCTAAGAAGTGCTCAGTGAACTCCTTTTTTATTTTGGGGCTGGTGGTGCTGCTGTACTACATTGGATTGCTTGGATTTGTAGTACACCTGCATAAAACCTCACTGCTCATTGTAAGGGGGTATCACAGAGTGTGTATCTAGGTCCAGCCACTACCACATTGTACCGTACAGCCCCCTAAACTAGTGGGTACTACACTGTATTGCTGGGATTTGTAGTACACTACCCCTCAAGTGATGATCCCTTGCATGAGACAATTGCCAGATCCTCAAGGATTAAAGTCAAATTCAAAATCAAAACAGCGGTGGGGGGAGAGGGGGTGAGTCACATTATGCAGGGAATGTTCCCCCAACTGCTGCAGTCAAATTGAAAATCAAAAGGGTGGTGGGGGTAGAAGTGAGTAGTTATATTATGCAGGGAATGTTACCCCAAATGCTACAATCAAATTGAAAATCGAAAGGGTGCTGGGGGTAGAAGGCTATTTGTTGGCTACTGCTGGGCCTTACTGGCATCCATGTTGACTACTGGTGTGCCTGCCCTTGCCTCCTTGTTGCTGGTCCTTAACTGTCATCCATGTTGACTACTGGTGTGCCTGCCCTTGCCTCCTTGTTGAGGGGCCTTAACTGGCATCCAGCTGGACTACTGGTGTGCCTGCCCTTGCCTTCTTGTTGCTGGGCCTTAACTGGCATCCATGTTGACTACTGGTGTGCCTGCCCTTGCCTCCTTGTTGCTGGGCCTTTAACTGGCATCCATGTTGACTGCTGGTGTGCCTGCCCTTGCCTCCTTCTTGCTGGGCCTCAACTGGCATCCATATTGACTACTGGTGTGCCTTCCCTTGCCTCCTTGTTGCTGGGCCTTAACCCTTAAAGGACGGGGCCACTTTTCGTTTTTGCGTTTTCGTTTTTTCCTCCTTGTGTTTAAAAGGCCATAGCACTTGCATTTTTCCACCTTGAAACCCACATGAGCCCTTTTTTTGTGTCACTAATTGTACTTTGCAATGAATGGCTGAATTTTTGCATAAAGTACACTGCGAAACCAGAAAAAAATTTAAAGTGTGGTGAAATTGAAAAAAAAAACGCATTTCTTTTATTTGGGGGGATTGTGTTTTTACGCCATTTGCCCTGGGGTAAAACTGACTTGTTATATATATATGTTCCTCAAGTCGTTACGATTAAAACGATATATAACATGTATAACTTTTCTCGTATCTGATGGCCTGTAAAATATTCAAACCATTGTTAACAAATATACGTTCCTTAAAATCACTCCATTCCCATGCTTATAACGCTTTTATCCTTTGGTCTATGGGCTGTGTCAGGTGTCATTTTTCGTGCCAAGATGTGTTCTTTCTATCGGTACCTTGATTGCGCATATACGACTTTTTGATCGCTTTTTATTAAATTTTTTCTGGATTTGATGCGACCAAAAATGCGCAATTTTGCACTTTGGGATTTTTTTGGGCGCTTCCGCCGTTTACCGTACGAGATCAGGAATGTGATTAATTAATAGTTCGGGCGATTACGCACGCGGCGATAGCAAACATATTTATTTATTTTTATTTAAAACCTGGGAATAGGGGGGTGTTGTCAGAGCGTGTCTTCAGTGCAGCTGGTGCCATCATCACTGATAAGCGTACCCGCCTGTCAACTGACAGCGCTGACAGGCTGACGTTTATAAAAATGAACAAAGCCTGGATTTCACCTGAATTATACTGTCCACTCGGGGAAAGCAGCTCAACATGAAGATTCTTGTTATCTCCTCTCCTCCTCCTCCTCCTTCTCTTCCTTCAATTCTCAGCCAACAGCCAAGTCTTTTTCCGCCATGTAGTGTCTGGCCTAATTATTGGGAGGCTTAATTGCTTCCTCACTCACTTCTCCATAAAATGGTGAACCCCAGGGGTAAGGGTTGAGGACGAGGGCGTGGGTTTCCAAGTGATGCCATTGCCGGAGGCCGTGGATCAGGGCAGGGTGACACAGCAGAGCCTGTTGGGGAGGTAGCAGTGGCACACCGCAGACGTCCACTCCCTAGCTTCTTTGCCCAACTTACGGGGTCTCAAGGTAGACCGATATTGAAACCGCAGCAGCGTGAACAGGTGATCACGTGGATAGCGGATAATGTGTCCAGTAACTTATCCACCTCCAGTCTTCACGCTATCCACCCACGCTACCCAAGGGAGTGGAACCCTTGCTCCATTATCTCAGCCTCCTTCCCCACAGCCTGGCCCCTCCAGGGAAAGAGGGGATTCAGATCAACCCACCATGCTCCCAGGAACTCTTTTCTGGACCTTTCCCTGAGTCAGAGCAAACGGAGCAGTTGATCTGTCATGATGCCCAAACTATGCAGCTCACGCAGTCAGTGGGTGATGAGAGTGGGGACTTGCAAGCGGGGTTGTAAGAGGTGTCTGATGATGACGATGAGACCCGGTTGTCAGACAGTGAGGTTGTTGTCATGGATGTAAGTGAGGAGGAGAGTGAGGAAATGGAGTTGACAAAATGACATTTAGCATACACACCGCCACAGTTAATAGTTTGTTAATGCTGTTTGTGCCTAAAGGGGAGGGTAACTATCACTTCATAGTACGATTGACGTGACTATAACTTTCATATTGACATGTCAGCCTTCTACCCCCAAGAGTTGTCAAAATAGGGCAGAGGTTGTCAGGTCGTTCACTTTTTTGTTTCTGTTTGTCTATCCGGGAAGTGATGATCACGGAAGGAACAGATGCCGCACTCTGCTGAGGGCCCTCTGCCCCTTCCTTTAAGCAAGTAGGGTTAGGGTCAGCACTTGGACCCTAACAAGTTTGGTGACATGTCAGAAATTTGGAAATGATGGTTACCCTTCAGTTTATTTTGTTGGGATAATACATATTGTAAGTTTGCACAGTATGAGAGAGAAATCTATCTAGCTGTGTTCATGCTTGTTTGTTAGCACTTAAACCAGTTAGCACTTAGAATTGTCACATTAGTCAACTAGGGAATGGGATGTCACTATTGTTGGGTGACTGTTTTCAGTTCATAGTTCACATTGTAAAAGTTTAAAGTTCTGCACTTATCTCACTTTTCATTGGTTGTTGTTGTTGTAAGACACCATCTATAGATATATTGTACTAATTTAATTTTTTATTATTTTTCTTAATGGTTCTCTGTGTGCTTCACTGCCATGCTCGTTCTGGTATCAATTTTGTAAGGCTCACTGGCTACCGCTTCTACCTTGTTCACTCTGTCCTCACTGCCATGCTGTGTTAGGCAGATTTTTTGGGTGGTCCATATGCCTACCTCTGTTTTAACGAGGCTGTTTACACAGAATTAGGCATAATGGTGCCATTAGGCAGCCTCAGAGGCATGCATACATGCTGCCCCTGCTGTATCCTGTCCATTTCTGTTGTGTTTTTTATTCATTTCTGAGGTTGACAGGTTTTCACATGACCTTCCCTCTACCGAACCTGAGTCCCCTGCAAAAATGCTCGAGTCTCCCATTGACTTCAATGGGGTTCGTTACTCAAAACGAGCACTCGAGTATCGGAGGATATTCGTTTAGAGTAACGAGCACCCGAGCATTTTAGTACCAGACTCATCACTAATTAGTATCTTTCAGACACCATACCATTTTATATCCCTACAATTTTCAGCCAGATCATTGATATATTTCAATGCTGTAACATGTGAACATATAAAAATTTTACAGTGGTCCCTCTTCTTAGATATATATAGCTTTTATATTTGGGAAGAGAAATAAATTAAAAGTAAGTATAACATATATAATAGCCTATACATGTTATTAAACGAAAAAATAGTATTGGTCTAATGTAATCAATCAGTAACATTCTTTAAGATAGATAACTGATGTCCCAACTCCTATAATTCTACTATCCTATTTTACCACTTCACGACCACAATCTGTATATATATACTGTACGTTCCTACTGCACATGCCCTGTACAGTAGGAAAGCATATATACGTTCCGGGACTGAAAGGGCTTTAAATGTGTACGGGACTGCTCCAATGCGGGCGGTCCAGCACACATCAGTGTGGCAAGCTGCAAAGCTAATTACAGGCAGCTGTGTTCCCGCAGCTGCCTGTCAGTAACCCCCTTAAATGCTTTGATTCACATCGATCGCAGCTCTCAGGCAGACTCTATGTACAGATCGCTGATAATAGTGATGAATCCTATGCTATGGCAAAGCATTCATCAGTAGTGATAGTAGCATAGTAGTGATTTAAAAGACCTATAATTTGTAGTAAAACAACACTTACATAGCTTAGAAACTCTCAGAAATCAGAATAAAGTAAGGTTGTTTTGTTTTCCAGCTAAATGTAAATGACAAGGATTTTTGGCAATTTTCTTACTGGGAGATTCGGTTAGCAAATTCACAAATATTACCTTGCATGCAGTATTTCTCCCTGGAGAAGTGGATCCTTTAGGCTACAATCAGTAAGTCACTGGCTAGATTGGGGTGCAAAGCCTAAGGAATCTTCATGTTTTTCACCCTTAACCCTCTGTGAGGGGTTATGACCATTCCTGTTGGATTCTTGGTTATACAGACTAGGCACCAATAGCTAGTCACACATGGAATAGCAGTCAGAAACTGACAGAAGATGAGACTGAATCTGTAAGGGGAAAAAACTGAGCTAAACTTGACCAAGATCAGTAATAGAGGAATATATAGCAGAGCAGCACTTTAATTGGTAGGCAAGGAGTTAAAGACTTGAGATTTTTTAATAGAAGTAAATTGCAAATCTAAAAAACTTTCTGATATCAGTTGACTTATAAGAAGGAGATTCTCTCTGGACAACCCCTTTAAGGCTGAAGAAAGAAGAGGAAGGACAGCAGCAGCAGCAGCATCCAGCAGAGGTCCTAGGAGAGCTAAAGAGGCATTGGGCTGACTAGGAACTAGACACAGTTGGGATGCACCACTGGAACTGGGCAAGGTGAGTAACATTAAAGGTGTACTCCAGCATTTTAAACATTTTATATAATCCTAAAACATTTTATATAATGCTACAATATACAACACAATAAACATTATTATTCTTACCTCACCAGGCTCCTACTGCGGTGTCTTCAGATCCCTCGCTGACCACTGACGCCACCACTTCCAAGGCGAGCAGTGACAGCCTGCTCAGTCAATCAATGACTGAGATGGGACTGTGCAGTGAGCTAAGAATAAAATGTTTATGTTGTATATATGGGCAGAAGTTTATAAGTTTTTAAGTGCTGTAGTACCCCTTTAACCCCTTAAGGTCAAAGCCTATTTTCGTTTTTGCGCTTTTGCTTATTCCATTTTAAGTTTAAAAGTCCATAGCGCTTGCATTTTTTCACCTAGAGACGTATATGAGCACTTATTTTTTGCGAAACCAATTGTACTTTGCAATGACAGGCATTATTTTTCCATAACATATGCTGTGAAACCGGAAAAAATCATTTGCGCTGTCAAATTGAAAAAAAAAAACAAATTCGTTTTTGATTTCGGGGAGTTTTGCATTTACGCCGTCCGTCCTATGGTAAAACTGACTTGTTATGCATGTTCCTCAAGTCGTTACGATTACTATGATATATAACATGTATAACTTATATTGTATCGGATGCCTGTAAAATATTCAAAACCATTGTTAACAAATATACGTTCCTTAAAATCGCTCCATTCCCAGGCTTATAAGCGCTTTTATCCTTTGGTCTATGGGGCTGTGTGAGGTGTCAGTTTTTGCACCATGATGTGTTCTTTCTATCGGTACCTTGATTGCGCATATACGACTTTTTGATCGTTTTTTATTACATTTTTTCTTGATTTGATGCGACCCAAAAATGCGCAATTTTGCACTTTGGAATTTTTTTGCGCTGACGCCGTTTACCGTGCGAGATCAGGAATGTGATTAATTAATAGTTCAGGCGATTACGCGCGCGGCGATACTAAATATGTTTATTTATTTATTTATTAATTTATATTTATAAAATGGGAAAGGGGGGTGATTTGGACTTTTATTAGGGGAGGGGATTTTTTATTAATAAAAACACTTTTTTTACTTTTTTTTTTTACTGTAACTAGAAGCCCCCTGGGGACTTGTATATAGACAGCACTGATCTCTCATAGAGATCAATGCTGTGTATATACACAGCAAAGATCGATTAGATCGGTCATAGATTACTATGGCCTGCTGCAGGCCATAGCAATCTATTGCCGAGCCGGGATCAGCGTCATTCCGACGCTGAGGCCCGGCACGGGCAGAAGAACGGATCTCCCCCCCGCGATCGCATCGCGGGGGAGGAGATCCGTCCCACTAGACACCAGGGATGTGTTTACCTAAGCCTCTAAGTGCAGCTGTCAGGTTTGACAGCTGCACTTAGAGGCTTAATTAGCCGGCGCGGCAACGGGACCCGCGCCGGCTAATAGAGGCACTGCCGGCTGCACGTGTCAGCCGGGATCAGCGCAGTTCAGAGCGCGGTCCCGGCGGGACCCCGCTCTGAACACCCCGAGCGGCACCATGACGTATCAGATACGTCATGGGTCGCTAAGGGGTTAAACATCTTACATGGCCATGATGTCCTTATCGCACATCCACTGTTGTTGAAAAAAATATGCATTTGCTTTAGGAGGTCTTTATGGCAGGAGGTTGTGAGCAACTCTGTCCCTGCTATCCACTTTTTTGATTCACCCCCTACACTGTGACTTTACGGCCCTAAAGCCACACAGAGTAAAAGGGATGTCAATTCCGCCTCTTTTATAGGCCCTATTTCACGGAACGATTATCGTTCATTAGACTCGCTCCAACGACCGCATCATTAACGAGCACTTAACGATTTTTTAAGCGAACGATAACACATAATACATGTGGGAACATGAACGATATCTGTAGTGTAACGATTTTTTTGCGATCGTTACATGGTCGTTTAAAACGTGGGGAAATGTAGGTAGACATTTCAAGAACGACTGAAAGATTTTTTATTCAACGAAAAGATTAGCGAATTATTGTTGAAAGACCAACGATTTTTTTTCGACATGTTAAATAATAGTGAACGACTCAACGACGATTTCGCTGTTGTCGTTCGCTCGTTTACAGCTATTCCACAGAACGAATATTATTAACGATCGGTCGTTTGAACGATTTTATGAACGATAATCGTTCAAAAAAGTTCTGTGGAATAGGGCCTTTACTCTGTGTGAATGGGCCCTTACAGACTGTCCCTATATAGCTGGTTCTTTTGCCACTGTCATAATAATCTGTACTTGCTATATGGCATTTTGATATTTTATATTGTTGGTCCCCATTCTGTGAGTATAAGAGGGAGGAGGGGTAGACCACTGTCAGACATTTCTGGTGGCAGTTTAAAACAATAGGGTCAGGTAGTTAAAATCCATCATGCCAGACCCTTCTGTCCTCCAACATGATCGGTCAGAGGAGGGTCTAAAGGCCCTCCATCACACACTAAGGCTGGGTTCACACACTGTATACTTCAGGCAGTATTTGGTCCTCAAGTCAGGTCCTCATGGCAACCAAAACCAGGAGTGGATTGAAAACACAGAAAGGCTCTGTTCACACAATGTTGAAATTGAGTGGATGGCCGTCATATAACGGTAATAACTGCCATTATTTCAATATAACAGCCGTTGTTTTAAAATAACAGCAAAAATTTGCCATTAAATGACGGCCATCCACTCAATTACAACATTATGTGAACATAGCCTTTCTGTGTTTTCAATCCACTCCTGGTTTTGGTTGCTATACAGCCTCACAAATACAGCCTCAAATATACATAGTGTGAACCCAGCCTTATAAAAACTGACTGGGTTTGCCGACTTATCTTTAAGGTGCGCGGAGATCTTTAGAGGACTTCATAACATCCATTGTCTTCAATCTCTTTCTGTTTGGAATACACCAGCTGTGCCATTTGGTTTTCTATACATGACTTGCAAACAGTTAGTAATACCAGTTAGGGATCTGTATATCTATCCTACAAAGAACGAAATATTACTAATTCCAAACCACAGTAGTGTCTAGAAGGGCGTGATTCACCATCTGACTGACAGAGATGCCAGCTGACCATTCTCTTCCATCTACATAATGTATGAATCATACTCCTTACACACATTATTTTAGTCTACTATATTTCTAGAATGTGGTTTTAGACAGCTCCACAAGTCAATCCCAAAGTCTTTTTTAATATGCAGTAGAAATATTTTATGTTCTTAATAAAACTCTTTTACGGGTGGTGGATTTTTAATGGACATAGAAATCACTCACAAAATATCCCTATTTCATCTGTGTTTATGACACTGCAGCATTTTGATCAGTATTCTGCATTAGCACTTGTACAGTAAGTCCTTGTCCTTGTTCACATACTGTATTTTAACATGAAACCAAGGCCTTTGTTGCAGGTTGCAACAACGGCTGTTACTTAATGACAGCGATCGATACCACTGCAGTGTATGGAACAACGGCCATGGTGTATAAACCTTACATACACCCTGTATACACTACGGCTTTTGTTCTCTGCGGCCACACAAAATAATTGACAGGTCTATTTTGTGTGGCCGGTATTCAGTGAACAGCAGCTCATTGTAGAGTACCGCTCCCGAACATACGTTACACTATGGTCTATGGTAAATTGGAGCGTGGGCACGCCCAAATGTACCCGCGTTCCAATTGAAATAAACTGATGTTTATCCAGCCGATATTGCAGTATCAGTCAGGTGAACATGTCAGACATTGGCTGTTGTTTGACATGGCCTTGTCAAACAACGGCAAATGTTCATACACTGTGTGAACATGGCCTAACAAGGTGGATCTAAAACAGGGATGAAGTGAAAATATTTTTGTTATAGTTTTTTTCCCTGTGTAAGTTCAAAAAAAAAATTTTAAGCCAACTTTTTGGTCAGAAGTTTTGTAGGGTTTCCCACCATACATTTACAGTCTACTGCCAGTGACAAAGACCATTTTAACACTTCTCTAACAGATATGTCCCAATAAAAAAAAAGAAATATAACAAAAGAAATGTACTGCACACTCTATCCATATCTGTATCCATATTTTATATCTTTATCTATTGCTGCTCAGTAAAATCTATAAAATTAACATGAGCAACTTAGTCCAAGCTTTAATCAAACTGTATAAGCCTACTTGCCACTTCATGGAGACCCCTGTTAAGCAACTTTATACTACAATAGAAGTAGCAATACTAGACAGCACCATCACCGGTTTTTCAGCAACCGGTAATCAAATGCCTAACAATCAGACTCGGGCATGCTTGAGTTGTGCCCATTTAGGGTGCGTTCACACATAATGGATCTGCAGCAGATTTCTCGCTGCAAATTCACAGTGAGGTCCGCTGCGGATCCCTGCCCTGTACACTTATGGGCAGACAAAATTGCAGCTGGATGAACATTACTGCTGTGAGCATGTCCGCAACCCGCCCTGTTACCCCCCCCGCCCCCCCCCCCCCCGCCGCCAGAGCGTATACTTCACCTTCTCTACTCTCCGTCTTGCTTTGGGGCTCCTGGCTTCGCTGCCTCAGCACACTGATTGGCTGAGCGGGACGTGAAGATGCTGGGAGCCCCGAAGCAAGCCAGATCGGGGATATGCATCCCGCTGCGAGTTTGTCTGCCTGTAAAGTGTATAGGGTGGGGATCCGCAGCGAATTCACATTGAGAAATCTGCTGCGGATCCGTTACGTGTGAACGCAACCTATAGTGGATATGTACATATATTTACCCATTTTGTCTAGGTAATCGACAACTACATAAGGATATAAAAAACTGGACATAATCATTTACATAAAAGTTTTGGAGCGGTGCAATTTTTCCCCATTGTAGGAGACTGGTGTTTCCATCAGTTGATGTACCTATCTACAGTAGGTGTGCTGCTAACTGGTGTATTGATGACCATGGCAGCATCATTGTGATCGGCACCTAAATTGTAGATATGTAAAAAAAAAGGGTTCTTGCTAAATTTTTTTCTTTAGATAAAAGAGTTATTTAGTGAAAAAGGTATTCATCAATGATATTAAATTGCAATAATAGACTGTTTGCTAACGTACTTGTAGCACTGGTCTCCATCCACTCCTATGCTGTAACATAGGGACATAGGGCTGCCTCCACCTTGTGTTCATGTTAGCTTGTGTCTGCATGGGGTTTGAACTAAGATTGCCAGCCTCTTAAAGTCATGTGATTGCTGACATTTTGGCACAAATGGGATGGAGAGGTAATACGCTGGCTTCATAGAAGAGTAATGGATTTATTGAACCTTCTGAGTCACACTGTGCAGGCTGCAGCTGAATAGCTGCTATTGCCATCAACTACTTACGTCATTGGGAATCACCAACAATACAGACTGGTGATGATACAAGATGACAGTGACCCTGGAACATAATCCACCAAGGTCACTGAATGTAATAGACACCAAGTCACTGCGAGAATTTGTTTGTCACATCACAGGCTGATAACACATCCAGACCTTGTTACACATGAAAGATTTGTGGGAAAGCTGCTGTATTGCTTTACAGAACAGGAGGACAAACAAGGAACCGGTGTAGTTATTAACATAGTAATATGCCCGCACCATGTAATATTCTGGTCAGTATTCTCTTGAACAGGATAGAAGGGGTTGCTGGCATTTGTAGTCTCTTACTGTGCACTGAAAGGCTACGTTCACATACAGTATTTTAGTCAGTATTTTGCAACCAAAACCAGGAATGGATTGAAAAACACAGAAAAGCTATGTTCACACACACTGTTGAAATTGAGTGGATGGCCACCAATTAATGGCAAATTATTGCCTTTATTTTAAAACAACTCCCATAAAATGACGGCCATCCACTCAATTTTAACAGTGTGTGAACATAGCCTTCAGTGTTTTCAATCCACTCCTGGTTCTGGTTGCAAAATACTGAGAAAAAATACTGTGTGAGAGCATAGCCAAAAGACTTAGTGCTGCCTGTAAAAAAAAAAAGTAAAAATAAGCACAAGCATCATATCGGTGATAGGTGAGGAAGCAACTGTTTCACAAATGTTCCAAATTAAAGATGAAAAACATCTGTGTAGTTGTGCTTAGGACCATTTTTTCCCTATTCTCTTAACCTTTACTGTTAAAAATTCAAGACATCCGAGAAATCATTTTCACTTGCATTTTGCTTCTTTTAGACTACACAGATTCTATGATACTGTAGTAGTTTAGATAGTTAAATCAGTGGGTATAAGTGTCTTCAAAAGTGGTTCATGGTTTTTCATCTACCGTCGGCCACCTAATGGTTTAAAGGGGTAGTGCGGTGTTCAACATTTATTCACTAAATAACACACATTACAAGGTTATACAACTTTGAAATATGTGTTATTAAAGTGATTAGCCCCCTTCCCCGTGTTCCCCCCACACCGGAACTGTGATGACGTACACTAACCGAAATCACTGTCAACCCTGGCCGCCATCTTGGTCAAACACAACATCTCCAGGAGGCCGGCCGGATCGGCTCCAGCCCTACCTCATGCCGGATTTCCTCCAGCCTCGGCCTCCTGAAGATGACGTGTTTGACCCAAGATGGCGGCCGGGGTCGGCAGTGATTCGGTGAGTATACGGCATCACACTTCTGGGGTGGGGATAACACGGGAAGGGGGCCATTCACTTAAATAACACACATTACAAAATTGTATACTTTTGTAATGTGTGTTTATTTAGTGAATAAATGTTGAACACCGCACTTCCCCTTTAAGGTGGTTATACACTTTCAATGACTAACGGCCGAACAATTGTTTGACTGTCAGTTAACTCTCCTAAACAAAATCACCACCTGAACTCTTTTAATAAATTTTAGGATATTTTATATCACTATCACCCCTTGGACCTGCACCTGTTTTACCCGCCTTGGGAGTGGAGGAGGATACTGACCAGTGTCGGACTGGCCCACCAGAGCACCGGAGAATCCTCTGGTGGACACCCAGCTTTAGAACCTAAATTAAGACTGACTGACATGTCGTTTTCCACTGGTTCTTCATTGGTGGGCCCCCAGGGTCATTTCCTCTGGTGGGCCCCACATACCTCAGTCCGACACTGATACTGACGGTCTTTAATCGGGAGTCGGGAGTGGCTGCGGTTCATTCACATGCTATCAGTGAGAGTTGTGCCTTAGGGCCCTATTACACGGGACGACTATCATGCAAAAATCGTTAAAATCGTTCGAATTTAAACAATAATCGTTCTTTGTAATTGCAGGCAACGATCAAAAAAATCGTTCAGATGTCGTTGATCGTTGATATAGATCTGAACCTAAAATTATCGTTAATCGTTTGCTGTAATTCCATGTTCATTCGCTCAAGTTCCGCGTTTTTTCACTAATCGTTCAGTGTAATTGCACATTGTTCATTGTTTTTCTGGGATCAGAAGGAATAAACGATCATAGTAACGATCGCAATAACGATTATAGTAACGATTGTAACTAGCGATTATCGTTCTGTGTAATATGGTGAACGATTTCAGGCTAACGATAAACAATCTCTTTGGGATCGTTTATCGTTAATCGTTAAAAATCGCTCAGAGTAATAGGACCCTTACACCAGCACAACCTACTCAGGTTAGAGTTCTATGTGCTTTCTTTCACCACTTCAGCTGTGTCTGAATTATGGAGTGCTGTCTAATATTTTGTTTCTAGTTAACTCTCCTGTCCTTCTTGTAGACAGGATTATTCGACAGTATTTAGCCTTGTGTTCTCTGTGGCTTATCACTCTGAGAACAAAGGGGTAGGGTGGTGATTTTCTATCTAGACAAATCTAACTTGTTAATAGTCCCTTATAGCACCGGGGATGCTGAGAAGAAAGGTATGTGTCTTACCTTCGTGCTCAGCACCGGTCCCCCACTGTTAGTCAGAGTAATCTTCGCTCCAGAGCACTGTTAGGAGCACTGTTTCGTCCTCCGGCCCATCCCTTCTAATGATAATCAGACAATTACTCTGAGACAACATGCATGAAACGGGAACAATCTGTTTGCCATTGAAATGTGTTTTTTAGATTTTTTGATAAATATCACAACTATTGCCTAATACATCAGTAAGAAGTCAAGGATGAAGAAAGGCTAGTGAATGACTGCAGGTCATGAGAAGTTGGCCAGACAAAGCTCTACTTTCCATACTCTTCTGCCGAGAAAAGCTCATGATTCAGATTAACGGCTTCCAATGCAGAAAGAATAGAAATAATTTAAGACTATCCACTGGCTGAACATTTATTTTCAACTGTTTTCTACCCCAAGGGGACTCTGTCTGGTCCGGGACTGTCAAATAACCAATGGATATGCAAATATCCATTTACATGTCAGTGAGGGTGATTTCCATTTGAATAGTGTGAACTTGTGTACAAATTTCTGAGCAATTCCTTGTTATATATGTTTGTAATACATCAATGTAAATTCAGACCTGGAAATTTGCTTTATTATAGACAGTTTGAATGATGGATTCATGGATTTGATAACAGATGAAATGTAAAACATATGAGAAAGAAAGCTGAAGCTGTATAAGAAAAGTAGGAAATTCCATACAGACCACAAGGTTGCCAAATAGTGGCTGATATTGTTTTATCTTTTTTTTGGTTCCAATTTATTAGTCCTTTATTCCAAATGGCAGAACCTAGCAACAAGGCTCTTAGTTTTCTCTTGCTAAATTATTCACTAAATGTGAAAGTTTCAAAAATTCTGCTTGCAAATATGTTTCTGTTCTACTTCTTTTTTACTCTCTTTGGCGAATTTCACATGAGCTTAATACAGGGGCATATTATGAGACTATGATCTGAGATTTCGGGTCAGCAAGCCTGTGATTGGGCCAGGACACTCGGCATAAAAATATTCTCGTAAAATGATCATGCAAAACCAGACTTTATATGCAGAAGTATAATGTAGGCAACAATTGTACCTTCTACAGCTATGTCCTCCATGGCCTCCACAGAATACCTCATCTGTAAGCTGAGCAGAGAGTATAGACTAGGAAAAGGGGTGACTGAGTAAGACCCCCTTCACATTTCAGGAAAATCCATCTGGATTTCTTATCACATTGGCCAGAGGTAGCATTATACCTCTGTCTACAATAGGCTGCTTTCTTGTGAAGCCAATGGCTTCTTGCCCTGTCAAACATGATTAGAAGCGCATACAGTTAAAGGGCCAAGCACAGCACCCAAAGGTACTTGCTGATGGCTTGCAGCACATTCGAAGTCCGGACAGTTTCTGGATGTGCAAATTCCAGATGCTCCCATAGACGAGGATGCTCCAAATTAAAATAGAAGCTGCTCTATATTTTATGGGCCTATTTTCCAGAGTGTACACCCTTCAGGAAAAATCGTGAAGGATGTCCATGTCCAATATAACCCTACAAGCCAGGAAATTAATCTGGATATCCTGATAAAAAAATAAACTGCCTAATACTTTTTAAGATAGTGGTGACATCAACGTATACAGGCAACATGAGAGAAGTATTAAAATTATGAAGAAGAAAATTGGCAAAAGGCCTTGTTTTCCATGATAAGCCTCTCTATTGTATATGAGGAGGAAACACTGCAGGGACGGTGAACAGAAAAACACAACTCACATTATCCTAGAGGTCTGCCATCTCATGGACCAGTACTAAAGGGCAGATAAAGTCTATCAGTACCCACAGTAGGCTGTGTGATGGTGGTATGGAAAAGGGCCCAGAGAGGGACCTGGCAGGGGGCTTCCTGCCAGAGTTCCTCTTATTAGTATAGTCATTATTCAGGGTATAGGAATTTGTCAGGAAACCAAAATTATATATTTAAAGAAAGTAAGAAGTGCTTTTTTTTTGTAAAAAATTAAAACTGAGTTTTGTTATAGGATTTTTGCTACAAACATACACCTCTAGTCAAACTGATTTCATTACCATTGTAAAGTAAACACACCCCACATAGAATAACAAAAGGGGAAATTAATTTTGCTTTCTTTTTATTGAATTATGAATGTTAAGACCATCATTTGTGACTATTAATTATTTTCCACAGTGGAAAGTTTTCCCTCCTGAAAGATCTGGGAGTTATTGTCATGTTCTGCACATTTTTCAGATCCACTAAAAGGATAATTTACTTATCCAGATGAATGTATAGATCCTGATAATAGATAAAAGCAAAACAACAAAGAGAGAATCTGTTGTGGTAGAAGCTCAAGGGAAAACATGACCCCAGGTATTGTAACAAAATGTTTTAATCCCATATAAAGAAACAAGTTGTAGCAACAAGATGTGTGGTAAAGAGCAAATATTGTGATATATTTTGGAATCTATGTATATATAAATCAGGGGTGGGGAACCTTTTCCCAGTCGGGCATTAATAAATCATTTTGAGGGCCCCATACTGTGCGCCGCAGTTTGTATCGTGGTTAGCAGCACCCGGGCAAGGCAAGTATTGTTCCCCTAATGCCCTGCTATTGTAGTTAACCCACTGTGATGCCTCTAGTACCTGATGTGAATCCTTAGTGATGCCCGGTAGCAAGGGTTTAACCCCCGTGATGCCCCGGTAGTCCTAATAAACCCCCAGTGATGCCCCTGGTGGCTGATGTTAACCCCAGTAATGCCCCTGGTAGCTGAAGGGAACCCCAGTGATGCCCCTGGTAGCTGATGTAACCCCCAGTGATGCTCCTGGTGCTGATGTTAACCGCCAGTGATGCCCCTGGTAGCTCTAGTTAACCCCTTATTGATGCCCCTGGTAGCTCTAGTTAACCCCCAGTTATACCCCTGGTAGCTCTAGTTAACCCCCCATTCATGCCCCTGGTGGCTCTAGTTAACCCCCACACACACACACACAGCCATGCCCCTGGTGGCTCTAGTTAGTCACCCCCCAGGTCTTGCCCCTGGTGGCTCTAATTACCCCCCCCCCCCCAGTCATGCCCCTGGTGGCTCTAGTTAACCCCCCAGTCATGCCCCTGGTGGCTCTAGTTAACCCCCCCCGCCCCAGTCATGCCCTGGTGCTCTAGTTAACCCCCAGTCATGCCCCTGGTGGCTCTACTTAACCCCCCAGTCATTCCCCTGGTGGCTCTAGTTACCCCCCCCACACACACACCACACACACCCAGATCATGCCTCTGGTAGCTCTAGTTAACCCCCAGTGTCTGTCTCAAATAAAAAAATAAACTTCCAACTCACCTTTCCTCGGCTCCCATGCTGCCCAGGTCCCTTCTCTCCCCTCTAGCCTGTGACCATCTACTCCTGCAGGCGCCGTCGATGAAATTACGTCATCGCGCAGCCTGCAGGAGAAGGAATCATGCGCTGCTCTGGTGGGGAACGGGACGGCACTCACACATTCTCCTGTGTCTGGCAGCCATCTCAGACACAGGAAGATGCTGTGTATGCCGGCTCCTACCCCACTAGAGCGGCGCAAGTCACAGGAGAGCCACAGGCTGCATCAGAGGTCTCAGGGGCCGGATGCGGCCCGCGGGCCAGAGGTTCCCCACCCCTGATATAAATGATAAAATAATGACAGAGCGTAAGATACTGATTTGTAATAAATGTTGTTTCCTATAATAAAAAACCATACATTAATAAAAGAAGATCAAGAAACGCACCAAACTTATGGAGAATTCTATAATCACAACTTCCGCCAAAGGCTCCATAGGAACAATACGATATTAGTAGCACTGTGTGATATCATTAGAAAGAAATGTTATAATCGGAACGAATCAGGCCGCGGCCAGTGATTGGCTGAGCAGCTGGTGGCCTGTCAGTGTAGAGACTGAAAAAGAAGGCAGAGCTGCAAAGACCAAGAAGATCACTTTATGATCGTGCCTCGTAATAGACCTTTAGGCAAAGACAGTGGTCAGAGCAGGATTGTCTTGTGACTGTAAATATTGGGCCATGCTCTTCATACAGGAATCAGCATAATATTTTACATATATATAACAACAGTTATTTATTTATGTTTGCTGTTAAATTGTAACTGTCATTTCAAACAACTTTGCAGAAATCAATAGTTCAAGTGACTATAAGAAACTGTAATAGATTTTAATGGGCAAAAGAGCCTCCCTTCTGTACTGGATGTTTTTCTGTCCATTAGCCCTGACTACTGGCACCTTGATCCGTGTTCCGCGGCTACGGAGAGCGCTACAGATGTTTGAATCAGGCCTTATTGTCAGGCACATTATTAACATGATCTTTCTGTAACTTTTTTGGTAATTGAGGGTATGGCGGCATATGAGTGTTTAGTTGCACACTAAATTAAACGTGCAAAACAGTGAAATGCACTAAAGAATTCTGTGTGAACCCAGCCTAAATTGCTATAAGAATGCCCAAACAGTACTATATATTATCAACATTATTCTCTGCAGCCATTTTCCTAATATCCTCATAATATAGAAAGCACTAGTTCTCTTCATTATATATGCATGCTCTTTGTCCTTCATCCACCTACCACTGGTTGGCAGCTTCTTGCCTATACTTGTTCATTGGCTGACTGCTGGGCTTATGCAGCCCTAAAAAATTTGCTTGTCGCCTACACATCTTCACTTGTAAACAGTGAATGTAATGCTGACAATGATATAATAGCCATTTAAAGACTCATTATTCAAGTGCCAATCTGCTAACTTGGTTTCTCGTATTAAAGAGAAACTGCATATTGTACGTACTAACCTGCTGATATCTCCCAA
>NW_027209525.1:0-19906 GCF_027789765.1 Dendropsophus ebraccatus | reverse complement strand
TGTCCGTTAGTGTCAGGTAAACGTCTGTGCCACCCACAGGACATAGTGCTCCTTCTCGTCTGAGCCCTGTTGTGCGCCCGTACCAATACTTCACGTCCACTAATGGGGTATTTCTATGCGGGGAGAAATTGCTTTACAAATATTGGGGGGCTCTTTCTCCTCCAAGCTTTGGAAATTTTTAAATTTGGGGTTTCCCACATGTGTAAGTGTGAAAAATTAGATTTTTCATTTTCCATGGCCCACTTTGCAAACAACTGTGAAAAACCTGCAGGGTCCAAATGCCCCACTGTTAACCCCCTGTTGTTAACATTCCTTAAGGGGTGTAGTTTCAAAATGGGGTCACTTGTGGGGGGGGGGGTCTCTGTCTCGGCACTAGGGGGCTCTGTACACTGTAACCATGGTCTCCTACATTTATTCCAGCTAAATCCACATTTCAAAATTTAAAGGGTGATCCACTCTTTCTGAGCCGGTGTGTGCGAACCGAACAAAACAGTTTACGCACCACAAATGGGGTGGTTTGTAAAAACTGCAGATTCAGGGAATAAATGTTTTAATTGCATTTCACATTTTATAGCTGTGCGGTATGAAAGAAATAGAATTGAATTGGAATGTCGGACAAAGAAAATGGAAATGTTTACTTTCACACTTACTTTGCAGTTATTCCTGTGAAATGCCTAAAGGGTTAAAACTGTTTTAAATGTCCAATTTGAATACTTCAAAGGGAGAGAGTTCAAAATGGGGTGAATTATGGAGGTTTGTAGTATACAGGCCTCTAGGGTATGCCTCCAAAACTGAACTGGTCCCTAGAAAATTCCGAGTTTAAATTTTCACAAAAAATTTAGGAAAATGCTACTCAAAATTACGGCCTCTAAAATCCTAAAAAAATTAAAGCATGTTTACCAAATGCTGCCGAATGTAGACATGTTATAGATATGAATTAATCAATAATTTATGTGGTAGAACTATCTTCCTTATTGGCAGAGACTTTTCAAATTTAGAGAAATGCAATTTTTTTTTCAATTTTTCACAACATTTTGGAGTTTCTCACAAAAAACGTTAAAGGTATCAGCCCAAATGTACCACTAACATAAAGTGGCAACATGTCACGAAAAAACAATCTTGGAACCACAAGGATCGGTAAAAACATTCCAGAGTTATCAATATATAAAGTGACACATGTCATATTTGAAAAAATGTGTCCGTGTCATAAACACCAAAACTGTCTGTGTCCCCTAAGGGTTAATGTTTATGTTTATTTATTTATTTTTATTTATAACATGGGAAAAAGGGGTGATTCAAACTTTTATTAGGGGAGGGGGCTTTTTATTATTAATGACACTTTTTTTTTTTACACTTGTACTAGAAGCCCCCCTGGGGGACTTCTAGTATAAGCACACTGATCTCTCATTACGATCTATGCTGTATAGATATACAGCATAGATCGATGAGATAGGCACTTGATTGCTTCCATTTGCTACAGCCGGAAGCAACCGAATGCCGAGCCGGGATCAGCGCCATTACGGCGCAGACCCCGGATGGAGTAGGATGTGTGGATCGCTCCTCCGGGACAACGTCCCGGAGGAGTGATCCACCCCACTAGACATCAAGGAACGGCTCCGGAAGGTAATCTGATGCAGCTGTCAACTTTGACAGCTGCATCTGATTACCTGATTAGTGGGCACGACGATCGGACTGTGCCTGCATATAGTCGCGGTCCCGGGGTACATGCGGCACCCGGGACCGTGGCGGATCAGAGCGGGGTTTTTGCCGCGTGGCCCCGCTCTGAACTCCCTTACCGATCGCAGGGTGTAAATATGCGCCCGCGGTCGTTAAGGGGTTAAGGACCAAACTGTGACACCCTGAGTTCACACTTGCCCTCTCCAGCATATAGGGACAAGAGTCAATAATACCTTGGAGCTATGTTGAGAGCTGGATGATCAGAGATGGTTCGCAGTGGGAGAAGCATGCACAAAGTCGGGTTGAGTATGGTGCAAAAAAAAGTTTCATACCGGAATGTCTGGTAGATGCACGATCCTGGTAGAAGCAGTACTGAGTACTATGAGTTGGGCATGCGCTGGCCCACAAACTTCCACCCACAGTGCTTTGTGACATGGACTATACGTACAGTGTCCATATTAGGACATAGTCAGAAGTCAAAGTCAAGAATCCTTTTGACACAAAAGTGACTACTGACTTTGACTACTGACTTTGATTACTGACTTTGACTACTGACTTTGATTACCGACTTTAACTACTGACTTTGATTACTGACTTTGTTTACTGACTTTTGACTTTGACTACTAACTTTGATTACTGACTTTGACAACTGACTTTGATTACTGACTTCTGACTTTGACTACTGACTTTGACTACTGCTGACTTTGATTACTGACTTTTACTACTGACTTTGATTACTGACTTCTGACTTTGACTACTAACCACTGACCATTGACACATGGCAACTGACTTTTGACTACTTATACCTGACTTCTGATTAAATAATGTGTAATATCTGATCTCTGAAATGTCAGTAGTTAGTAGTCAGTAGTCCCTATTCAGTTTGAGTTTCACTTTCACTTCAATTGCCAGGCAGCCCCTAGCTTGCAGTATTAAGGTAACAAAATGAAAGTGATATCTGATCTCTGACTCTGACCTCTGACTTGGTCAGGATTACAGCTGCAGGGCTCCACACATTTATCAGCAACTTTAGTGCTTCTGCTCGGGGTCAGCAATGAAAACAGGATGAGGCCTTTAGCTGTGTGCAAAACTGAAAGAAATACAATGTTTCAAATCCCAGCTCTGTATGTAATAAAAAAAGGGAGACAGGATGTCTGACTCCTCACTTCCTTACCAAGTCAGAGATCAGAGTCAGAAATCAGATATCACTTTATTTTGTTACCTGAATACTGCAAGCTAGGGCTGCCTGGCAATTGAAGTGAAACTCAAACTGAATAGATCAGATATTACACATTATTTAATCAAAAGTCAGGTATAAGTAGTCAAAAGTCAGTTGTCAGGTGCCAATGGTCAGTGGTTAGTAGTCAGTAGTCAAAGTCAGAAGAAGTCAGTAATCAAAGTCATTAGTCAAAGTAGTCAAAGTCAGTAATCAAGGTCAGTAGTCAAAGTCAGAAGTCAGTAATCAAAGTCACTAGTCAAAGTCAGTAATCAAAGTCAGAAGTCAGTAATAAAAGTCAGTAATCAAAGTCAGAAGTCAGTAATCAAAGTCAGTAGTCAAAGTCAGTAATCAAAGGCAGTAGTCAAAGTCACTAGTCAAAGTCAGAAGTCAGTAATCAAAGTCAGAAGTCAAGTCAGTAATCAAAGTCAGTAGTCAAAGTCAGTAATCAAAGTCAGAAGTCAGTATTCAAAGTCAGTAGTCAAAGTCAGTAATCAAAGTCAGTAGTCACTTTTGTGTCAAAATGATTCTTGACTTTGACTTCTGACTATATCCTAATATGGACACTGTATATACAGAGGCAGCAGGAGACCAAAACTCCACTGTGGTTCGGAAAATTATACTATTTTCCTTGTCACAGTACTCAGTGTCAAGATATTTTTACAATGTGGGACTTACACACCATTTAGGCTCCAAGTGACAAAATGTTATTCAATTGCAAGTGCTACATAATCCAAATTCTATGGCTAATTTTATTGGAACTTTGCTGTAGATTTAATTACTTATGGCGCAAAACATTTTATTGTGCAGGGTCACACACATATTAACAATGCAAAGTGATACTACATGTAAGTCCAAGTGATGTTTAATATTGGAAATAGTGGACATTTTCTAAGTTAATGACTAGTGCCACAATACCTGTTATTGTTCACTGTATCACAAATTAGTTTACAATGTGTTATATGATAGCCTTAAAAAATATAATCTAGTTAAAGACAGAATAATGTATTACTGTGGAGGAAGGAACTGACATTATGGCCTTCATAACAGCAGGATCGTCCATCGTGAGACAAACAACATTTCTCTTGTTAAGATCCTCACTAGGGATAAGCAAACCGAACTTCCCAAACCAAGATTTGTTAGGACCTTTCAAAAAACTTGACGCAAGAACGGACCAAATTTTTAAAAAAGTTTGTACAAACCCAATTCAAAATGGAGGCTGCCCATTGTACATTACTATACAACTAAAACCCAGTTGCAAAGGGTTATCAACAATCTCTTATAGCCAGGCAATTGGCTGCAGCCCCCCCCCCCCCACACACACACACATACTATGTCACACTTCCTCCTACACACACACTCACACACACACACACACACACTCTCTCTCTCTCTCTCTCTCTCTCTCAAAGAAGGTTGATTGGGCATCAGGGGGCAGATAGAAGATAATATAATATCTGTGTAGCTGTGAAATGGCTTCTGTCCTGACACTTGTGTGTCCGGACAAGCTGTAAAAAATAGAGCTGAAGATTTTTTTACTTACTTTAGACTGATACTTACCAAGTGAGTCTCCTGGCATTTTCCGTCAGGTGGCCTGTTCTAAAACAGTGTCTGGAAGAAGCATAAATGCAGTGGATCACTGGCGTACAATGATGCTCTTGGTGTTGGTGAGGTGAAGTAGAAATCAGCCAACAGGGAGACTAGGTATTATCATTTAACAGTGACTTTACTTAAACAATGTACAATGGGCAAAAGTCTTTTATCTGTGGAGTACCCTCAAAATGGCCATCGGCCAGAGATGGATCACTTAAGATGGGCTAGTAAGTGCAATTTTTTCTCTCAAATACAACACACATACCTCATATGCAATATAACAGCAGAAGAGGAGAACATTCATAAATATAGTGCAATAGGCCTAAATGTCTCAATAAATAGAAGTATGTTATAAAGTGGAATTGTCTTGTGCCCAGTGGCAAACAATGTTAAAGTATTTACTAGTAAACAGCATTTGCAATCAGTCTCTATTAGAATACAGAGTACACTGTTACTTGACACTGCATCTATATTAAAGTTGACCTTTAAACACCTGTAAACAAAAGAGTCTGGTGACTGCAGTAACGGTAATAAGATAACTTAAGGGTAGTATGCAAAGTAAGGCTATGTTTACACTATGCAAAAGTATGCCCGTTGTTGCCATCGGCAACAACAGCCGAACTTTGTACGGGTAAACAATACTTATTGTTCTATGGGATCCTGGCCGGAGCGTACACACATCGTATGCGCTCCGGCCGGGATCCTGCACGGGGCCGCAAATAACTGACATGTCAGTTTTCTGCAGCCGCAATTCAATGAATTGTGGCCGTAGGAAACCCTGTCATTTCACACAGTGAAGCGAGTGGCTCCGGACGCTTGCTTCACTGTGTGCTGTGGAAGGTTCTAATGCGGGCGCACGCTGATGCGCCCGCATCAGAACCCTGCGGCCAAAAGATCCTCCGGCCGGTACTTAAGTACCCCTGATGGCAGACAGTTGGGCACTTTTGGATGTAGTGGTGGGCTCAGGGGAAGAACTACAATTTTGGAAGAAGGTGAGATGGGGTAAGCTGCTTGAGAGACTTTGTGGCTTGTAAGAGGAGCTGATGAATTAAAACTGATCAATGCTTGCATGTTTTCTACTTCTGTGAGGTGGCTTCCATGTCTTGGTGTCAGGCTTAGGCCCTCAGATGTGTCAACCATGGCTTAACATTGGCACAAGGGATATAATTTGTCCCACTCATCCAACTTTGTGGGGACAGAGGAAGGCTCAAGTGGCAACACACCCAGCAGGTGATTTCTGCAGCTCACCATCCATGTGGCCCTCACATAGGGGGTCTACTCCACCTACTCAATGGGTTTCAGGCTATGCATAGACTCCATTAGGTTGTCCATTTTTACTTCCTTGACAACAAACATGGTACAGGCATATAATAGGTATCTCAGAAAGCTATACCCTATAACTTAATCTCCTGGATTGGTGCCTTTCTTTACTCAGGACATACTTCATTCGAGTCCAGGTGCTCCAGAAATTTTCTGATGTCCCTCTCCTGCTCTGTCTTCTCTCCAAACCATCTGCGAAAAGACAAGGGTGGAGTAGAAGGCAACGGTGCTTGTGCAGAAGAGGGTGACTGTCCTCTTCCTAGCCGTCTCAGTGGGACTGCTGCATGCTTATAGCTTGACCGCCTCAGTGGGACTGATGCACACTCATCACATAACGGCCTCAGTGGGACTGATACATGCTCATCACATGACGGCCTCAGTGAGAAAGCTGCATGCTACTCGCATGATGGCCTCAGTGGAGCTGCTGGTCGCTTACCGCATAATGACCTCTATGGGGCTACTGCACCCTGGTTGCTTGGAGCGTCACTTACAGTTGTGTCTGTGCTTCTCATTGTCTCCCAGTATGATGGTGGTTGATTCACTGGAACTGGCTATAAACCCCAGCCAGACATCATAGCCTTCCTATAGTTGGGCAGTTGTGAGAAGGAAACCACTTACTATGAATGTATATACTCCTAGTCAGGTCAGCTTATAAGTTCTCATGGATGCATTTTTCTTGAGGGCTTATGTCGTAAAAGCTCAAACAGAAATGCTTGAAACAGCAGATTTATCAATAGAAAGCAATCTATCATTAAACAGTACTTTTTTTGCAGGAAAAAAAACACCCATATTGCACTTGTTTTTTGCTGCAAAAGGGCCCCAATAGTCCCACTCCTGCAATGGTTTATCTGTTTTCATTTGGTTTGTTTAATGTTTGGTTCACATGAACCCAAACTCTATACTAAAGTTCTGAAAAACTGCCAAACTGAACTTTCGAAAAGTTTGCTTATCTCATTTTGGCTGCACAGGGCAAATCTAACAATCCTGAAACTGCTCCCAAAAAAGGGACAATAAATGTAATACTTTGTTGGTGGGGGGATTTACCAATGCTTTTGCACATTTTTTTTTTTTAAAGTAGTGTACGCACAGAAAAAAAGTTAGGCTGAATAATAAATTCCCCCTATGATTCAATTAAAGCTTTCATGGCAATAATAAGCCTTAAATATTTTGGGGCATATTAAGGGTTTTGAATGTGGGGGGAGAACCAGAGTGCCTGGCTGAAACTCACGCAAACATGGAGAGAACATACAAACTCAAATGTTTTTCTGCACTCATAAAAAAATTGTAAATGTGACAGTGAAAATATTAATACAATCTTGTGAAACAAGTAAAGTACAATACTGAACAACAAGATTCCCACATCACAAATTGACTTTGTAATATATAATTTTAAGGCAAAAGAAATCTTAAACATCATTTATTTAAAATACAGAATGTTGGTATTAGACGCAAAATATATGAACAGCATCTTTGTTGGACATATACTTTGCCTTCCTCTTTTTGTGTAATCTATGTAATCCTTACATATTACACATTTCTGTCCCTCATATTAGCCAAACAATCGGACACAAATATTCCACTAATAATAGGGTTATCTACATGTGAGGCTGTGTTCACACCTAGGGGGACATTTATTAAAAAGCTAAAATGCCTTTTTGAGGCACAGATGGCCTGATCAGCGTAAAAATATTCACAAATGGTCTACTTGTCAATATTTAATTCACATGAGGCCCATCTGCGCCTCCTGCACCTCCTGCGCCAGTGGGGTGGGGAGGGGGCCTTACGGGGTGTGTGCGGCAGCACGCAGAGGGGGCACGGCCTCTGCGGGCACCATATTTATCATTTTTCTGGAGGAAAAATTATAGTGAAACCAACGCAAGACCTGAGCTGGTGTAGGTTTCAATTTAATCGCATGGGCAGGCTTAGTTCGCACAGGATTTATGTAGAGGCAGTGCGCCTCTTGTGACTTAAAGGACAACTCCGACCAAAAGTATTTTTTAATATGTTATTACTTATGGAAAGTTAGGCAAATTTCTAATGTATATATCATATAACCAAAAAATGCTGGACAACATTCTTAGATTATTAAATCAATTAATGCTTTATTTGTTACATACAAAAAATATATTTTAAAAACATATCAAAAAAGAGGAAGCATAAAATGATACAGTACATACATCGGATGGCTTACAAGGCAGATAGAAATGAATAGTGTATGCTCTATATGCTAAACCAAGTTGATGGTATATCAATCAACCCCAGGAGGTACAAACGTGCACAGATGCTGGTAAACAAGATACTCCAAAGTGCTTGAATATAAATATTACTACAAGTGTAGACTAGAACGAAATGCTATGTATACAAAGTAATACAGTGGAAAAGTGTTTAAAAAAATACAATCAAAAAGGGAGTATACTTGAACGTTCGGGTATAGAAATATTCTGCCTGGTAATACCACTCACCCAACGCTGCATTTAGCTGTACAAGCTTTGTCAAGACCCTTGACAAAGCTTGTACAGCGAAACGCAGTGTTGGGTGAGTGCTATTTTTCATTTGCATATAGGGCCACTTTATGCACAAGATGCAGGCCCTGCAACCCCATTATACCAATATCCCCTCCCCTCGGTAACACGGCTAGACTTGATTTTGGAGGAGTAGTTATTGGTACACTGGGAGTGCTGGGCCTGCCTTCAGTGCATTAAGCATTCCTATTTGCATGTAAAGAAACTGGCAGCAATGGCTGGAACCGGGTAGCGATTTGAAAAATGGTCTGCCTGGAAAACATGGAAACGGCTATAGACTGTTTTAATGTTTTTCAAGACTCCCTAGGGCTGCATCCAACTTCTTCATCCACCATTATGAAATGCCTACTGCTCGGGAGCGTGAGAGAGGTTGGCTCATCTCTAATTAAATTTTTATTTTCAATATGATTTGCATTAAATAAACATGCAAAAATTCTCATAACCACCATTATGGGCTAAAAATAAACAAAGAAAAAAGAATTAAGAAACGCAAACTTCAAATGATTTTAAACCAATTTTACATTTAAATTGGTTGTCTTTTTTTTTTTTTTTTACCAGTGGATGGGACTATGCGTGAAAAGACTGAAGGAGATTAAGGTGGACATTGTATCAGGAAAATACCCTTAGGCATGGGAACCTTGTAATGGTATATGGTATAGGAGATATCTGCTTGAGCGGTTTTCTTTCAAAGAGTGTAAGCAGGAACTAGAGTCAAGTGTTTACCTACGTTTAAAAAGAAGAAAATTAAATTCTTTTTGGTTAATGTTAACCAGTCATGTTAAAAATGCATTCCAATAAGCAGATTAATATAAAGCTGTGTGAGAAAAGTTCCAGTATTTCTTGTCATTTATTAATGCAAATTTCTGCCCAAGAGCTTAAGGGGTACTCCGACCTGAGGTTATTTTATAACTACCCCCTCCCCGGCCATAGCTTAAAAATACCCCCAGGCCAGAGTACCCCTTTAAGCAGTCTAGTGCACACTCCTACTCCTAGTGATTGACAGCAGCTCTAGGCTGTATCTATGTTTTTCAGCACTCCCTAGGGCTCCATCCAGCATTTTTATTCAGCTAAATCACATGTTGTATATACCAATAAATTTCATATAACCCTGTATTTTGGACTGCAAACATATAAGACTCAAATTACATAGTACAAGAAAATGTATGCCAAATGTAAATACCTATGGACACATGTTTTGTTCATATGATACACTAGTCATGTTTTTGATAACATGCCAAAAGTGTAGATTAAGCTGTAGTTGGCATATACCCCTCATCATGACCACAAGGATTAGACTTTTAGGCCCAGATTTATCAAAAGGTGTAAAATATACAGTGGTGTAAACTGCCCATAGCAACCAATTCCTCTACCATTTTACCGGAACTGAAAGCTGAGCTATAATTGGTTGCTATGGGCAGTTTTACGCCAGTGTATATTTTACAACCTTTGATAAATCTTATCCTTACTGTTTAATTATGCACACATTAATGTGAATATTAGGGGGAACTGTAATGTTTTTTTTTTTTTTACTTATCTTAAATAAGAGCCATTTACATTTGTGCAATGATAAATGGCTACTATGTTTAGCACGAGCAAGTTATGAAAAAAGAACATAGAGGAAAATCTTCACATAGGGCATTGCTTTTTTTTCTACCTCATTATCTCATGGTTTTTCCTCATTTGTGCTCAGTTCTTTTCAAAAGGCCACATTATTTCCAATCCTATTCACTTGTCAAAAGTGATTTGAGTTCTTGTTATTTCACAAACATTACAGCTCTCAGCTCACACCCTGTCTAGGGCCCCATTTCCTTTTGAACAGTTATTCACCATCACAATCTAAAAATTCACCTCTATCACCCTTCAGTCTAATCATGCCCCATCCACCTACTCAGGACATTCAGAACAAAGCTGTCAAACTCATGTCCAACCACCAGAGTCCCCGACCAATTAGCAGCTTCCCCAAACAGCAGGAATTTTAATTAGGGAGACCACTCAATTATATCAATGAACAGCCTTTGCCCTCAACCTCCTGCTTCCCCCTTTCCCACCTCTTTTATGCCCTATGCTGCTGGGCGTTCACAAACACAATTGTTACAGCTCTTTCAGAAGGTGTTGGCAGTGAAAAATGGATTCTTTTAGAGACTATGTATGTGTCTTATTGTCCTTTCTTTGAACCACCGCTTACAAGCTTCTTGGTTTGCCTGAGCTCATGATTCTTTCATATGTTCTGTATTAAAATTTAATTCAAGGGAATAAATCTTCTAAATTAGAGATGGTTCGAACCTGCCGAGGTTCGGGTTCGTATGAACCCGAATGCTCGGCAGCAGATTCCCGCTGTCTGCCCGCTCCGTGGAGCGGGAGGATACAGCGGGAGGAACGCCTGGAAAACTGGGATACAGCCTATGGCTATGGCTGTATCCCAGTTTTCCAGGCGGTCCTCCCGCTGGATCCGCCTGCTGCATGGAGCGGGCAGACAGTGGGAATAATTACCGAGTATGCAATTGCACCTAGGTACAGGAGCCAAAGTTGGGGCCATAAAAGCCTCTCCTCATATGAGGAGGCCAGCACTATAAAGTTGAATGACCCTGTGGCAGATTTTGTAATGGGGCACACTATTTTCAAGTTATGTCTCTGATATAGCCTCTACTAAACAGTAAACAACCAATGTTATTTTATATACAATTTGGTTTGTCTGAACCACACCTTAAAGGGGTGCTCCAGCGTGGGGGCACTTTTTGGGGGGACTGGGGAGGAGGTGGCTGAAATAAAAGATGTCCACTTACCTCCCCGGTTCCAGCGGCGGGTCCTGCATCACGGCGCTCCTGTCCCGGTCTGACGCCGCCCGAGACGCTACGTCTCAGGGCCGCTCAGCCACTCAGTGAAGGAGGCAGGATCCGAGCGGACTTCAAACGGATCCCGCCTCCTTCACTGAGTGGCTGAGCGGACCTGAGACGGCACGTCTCGGGCCTGTGTCAGACACCCGGAAGCGGTGGGGAACCGGGCACAGGAGAGCAGTGATGCGGGACCCGCCACTGGAACCGGGGAGGTAAGTGGACGTCCTATTTCAGCCACCTCCTCCCCGGTCCCCCAAAAAAAGTGCCCCCACGCTGGAGCACCCCTTTAAGTGAACAAAACAGCTAACTAATTGAATTCTACTATTGGGGATCATTTTGCAGTGAAAACTATATGCAACATGTGGGGTTTTTTTCACTGAAAAAAAAGTGCTTTTTAACTACAGAATGCTTTCTATGGGTGAAGCAGCTGTTTCAAGTATTTCTGATTGTGCTTTTGCAGCATAACCCCCCTTAGAAAAATGTATCAAAACCCATCCCAGAGAAACCTGTTAAAAACCAACAGAAAGCTATATCTACATCCCGGTGTTTCTGCCCCTGGGGAGCTACATCTTTGCCCCTGTGTTTCTGGCCCTGCCTGAAAATGAAACCACAGTAGCTGAAAGTATGGCATCAGGTTGGCAGTAGGGAAGAGCGAACCAAACCGTTACGAACCAGATTTGTTACGAACTTTGTAAAAAGTTTGGTTCGGTACCGAATCGAACTTTAAGAAAGTTTGTTACGAATCTTGTTAAAATCGTAACGGCATCGCAAAACTGTACTTTTATCAGAGAATAGAACAGGATACAATGGATTATTACTCCTATAATCCTTTGTATCCTGTTTTTATGTGAATATCAAGGTGTGTGACGTCACTCCAGGAACAGGAAGTGTTTGATCCTGGCTGCAGTTTCTCATTGTCTCATTTCCAGACTGCAGACAGAAAGGAGGTCCACGCTAGGCAGAGAGGGAAAACACATAGATTAGATAGTCAAACAACTAGATAACTACAGGGAGAGATAGAGAAGGAGTATACAGTATATTGTTTGTGAGAGAAGCAGGAGAGAGGAAGATAAAAAAAAAATCGCAAGATCCAGGGAAAGCTGGATATAGAAGATAAGCCCATACATAGGTAAAGAGGCTGAGAAATCAAGAGATAGGTAGAGAGAGGGAGAGATAGGCATCTAACTAAAAAATTGTGATATCTAGGGAGAGATAGGGAGATAAAAAAAAGAAATCGGGTGATAAAAGTGAAAAGAGTCACTCAGGACACGTAGCATTGAACCAGCTACCGTTCCGTGACCGAGAGGAGACGCTAGACGTTGCTGCTCTGCTGGGTGCCGTTAACCGCGTATAGCCCCAACCAAAAAAGCTTATTTTTTTAATTTTTTTTAAAGTTTGTTTGTTTGTGATAAGCTGTTATAGGTGACACTAAGTCAGCGCACCACAAAAGCTGTCCGTTTTTGCTCTGCTGGTTGCCGTCAACCCCGTCTAGCTGCCCGCAACCCAAAAAGTTAAATCAATCAACTACTGCCTCCTCCTGCTCCGGAAGTAGTCTGTTTTTAATAATACTGGCCTGGAATCAATCAACTGCTGCCTCCTATTGCTCCTCAACTTGTCTCTCCTCAATAATACTGGCCTGAGAGCAATTAACTGCTGCTGCCTCCTCCTTCTCCTCAACTTGTCTGTTTTTAATACTAGCCTGGAAACAATCAACTGCTGCCTCCTATTGCTCCTCAACTTGTCTCTCCTCAATAATACTGGCCTGAGAGCAACTAACTGCTGCTGCCATCCTCCTTCTCCTCAACTTGTCTGTTTTTAATACTGGACTGGAAACAATCAACTGCTGCCTCCTATAGCTCCTCAACTTGTCTCTCCTTAATAATACTGGCCTGAGAGCAATCAACTGCTCGACCTTCTCCTCAACTTGTCTGTTTTTAATAATACTGGCATGGAATCCATCAACTGCTGCCTCCTCCTGCTCCTCAACTTGTCTCTCCTCAATAATACTGGCCTGAGAGGCGAGCAATCTACTGCTGCCTCCTCCTGTTCCTAAACTTGTCTCTTCTCAACAATACTGGCTTGAGAGGCGAGCAATCTACTGCTGCCTCCTCCTGTTCCTCAACTTGTCTCTTCTCAACAATACTGGCCTGAGAGGCGAGCAATCTACTGCTGCCTCCTCCTGTTCCTCAACTTGTCTCTTCTCAACAATACTGGCTTGAGAGGCGAGCAATCTACTGCTACCTCCTCCTGTCCCTCAATTTGTCTCTTCTTAACAATACTGGCCTGAGAGGCGAGCAATCTACTGCTGCCTCCTCCTGTTCCTCGACTTGTCTCTTCTCAACAATACTGGCCTGAGAGCAATCTATTGCTGCCTCCTCCTGTTCCTCAACTTGTCTCTTATCAACAATACTGGCCTGAGAGGCAAGCAATCTAGTGCTGCCTCCTTCTGTTCCTCAACTTGTCTCTTCTCAACAATACTGGCTTGAGAGGCAAGCAATGAACTGCTACTGCCTCCTCCTGCTGCTCAATTTGTCTCCTCCTCATAAACTTTTTTTTTTATATATTTGTCACTATTTTCGCACTTTTCTTCACTATATTTTATTATTATTATTCCTATTATTATTATTATTATTATTATTTTTTTTTTTTATTATTTTTTTTATTTGTTTTCCATTATTTTTTGCACTTTTTTACCCCCACTTTTTTCATTGTAATATCAACTTCAACTTAACAAAACTATACCCTTTCACACTCCCACTATTGTAGCTGCAATTATTCAGTCATCAGAGCAAGGTTCGTTTTCAGTTCGGTTTGGACAAAGCCGAACTTCACGAAAGTTTGCCGGATCGAACCGAACCAAACTTTTCAAAAGTTCGCTCATCCCTACTTGGCAGTGTGGTGCAAGTGGTTGTGAGCAAGGTGCTTACCCCAAGTCTTACCGTCCATGAGGACTTATGAGGTGGCCTTATATGGTGTCATGGCAAGCGAATCCCTAGACACCACCCAGCTACTGGGAGGCTATCAAGCCCAGCTTGGGTGAGACCAGGTGAGGAACCAGGGTCACACAGGGAGTCTGTCAAGCCATACTAAACATGCAGCTGCACAGTGAGGCCGTCAAGCGTGTCCAACTTAAGCCTTCAAGTCATACGTCTTTAGGCGGCCATCCCTCACCTGCACCAACAAGTTAGAGAGAAGATATGATGTGCATTGAGAAGCAAAGTGAAGTCCATTGCTGAGTCTATAATAACCTATGGAGAGGTGAGGGGCCAAGGGGGATGAGTCAGCAGGAAGAGTGGACAAACAGCTCTGCTTTTTGAAAACTGTCTAAAACTGATAAAAAACTGGATTCAAAGGATAGAAACTGTCTAAAACTGATTAAACACTGGATTCACAGGACAGAAAGTTCACTGTGGTCTGAACTTGGTGAGAGAAGTTTTCAGGATGATATGCTCTGCAGGGCTGCCTTTTCTCCTCTCAATGCTCACTCATCCCCCTTGGCCCCTCCCCCTCCATGGACCATAATGGAAACAGAAATCCTGCTTCTTCTGAAGTAAGGCGGTAGGCTGTGAAACAGAAGTAAACTCTTTTGCTTAATAAAAACTTACAGGGTTTCTTAAAATCGTTTGGACTAATAATACTAATAATGATTTTGAAAAGTGACATTTAAATGACAAGATACAGTAATGCAAGATCCAGTAATCATGTTTTCACCAGTAAGCCTGCAGTGCTGGATTGGTTAACAAATAGTTTGAGCTTCAAATTAGCCAGTAGCCCAACTCATAGCCATCAATTGGCTGACTGTTCAAGGCCCCACTGGATTGAAAAGAGTGATGCTTCTGCTAATGCTTCCACCATCAACTGGATGTTCTAAGCCCTACTGGGTCGTAGAGAGTTCTTCCACTGCTACTGTTTCCACCATCAACTGTTTTTTTTAGGCATTAGTCCAAGAGATTGGTGCTGGTATTGCCACCTTCAACTTTATGTCCTAGGCCGTGTGTCTCCACACTGCTGTAACTACTACTTACTGCTTCCTGTAGTAATACTCTCAAAGGGTTTGTTCACATGGTCATTACAATTATTATTTTGCTGTTTTAGGCTAGGTTCACACTATGTATCTGTGCGGCTGTATTGCGGGCGGTAAATCATCGGCCAGATTTTTCCGTTTAATGCGTACGCTGGAAAGTATACGATATACGGCTGCACAGTGCACACTATGTATGAACCTACGGCCCTATCGTAAATGCACCCGTAACAAATGAACAAGACCATTGTTTGCGGCTGGAACTGAGCAAATTCACGGCTGTGGATTGACAGGCGGTCCATACGGAGTACTTCAAAAATAGCTGGCAATAATGCCGAATGCCGATGCCTCTAATAGTTAATATATTAAATTAATAAAACACATTTTCTTTGTAATAAAGTCCCTTCGTGGTTCAATAATTTAATTCTAACGAATCCATCATTGTGCAATTAAATATACTGTTAAATAAATATATATATAAATAAATGTATATTTATATATATATTTATTTTTTGACAGTATATTTAATTGCACAATGATGGATTTGTTTAAAATTAAATTATTGAACAATGAAACTGATTTTATTACAACGAAAATATTAATTAGTACAGGAAGCTCCATGAAGCCGTTAATTCATATTCCCGGTAATAGAGCATTCTGTACTAATCATCACTTTACTTTAATGAAAACATCAAATGTTTCTTCTAATTATGTTATCACAATAGCATTATTAGAAGAAACATTTAGAATTATATGTGCACTCAGCTGATTGGCTGAGCGCACATATAAAGAGCCGGTCTGCAGTACAGTCACTTCATTGTGCTGCGGACCAGCGAAGAGGACACATCGGGGTGAGTATACAGATCTCCCCACCCCCTCCCCTGCACTGCACCCCTCCCAGCAAGGAAGGGGGGTCACTTAACCCCTTCCTTGCTGGGATGGGTGCAGTCTGACATCAGTCTGGCCCCCAAGGGGTTAAGGGGGATGCAATATATCCTCCCTTAACCCCTTGGGGCCAGACTGTAAGCAGCGATCTGAAAAGATGCTGCATACTGTAAGGTGCACAACACCGCTCACAATGATGGGTGTTGTGCTCCTGTTTGTGTGTTTTTTGTGTGTTTCTCCCTTTTTGTTTTCAGATATCGGTATCCTGTAGATTACGTCGGATGCGGTGGACTACGTCGATGACCAGCGTTTGTTTGGTGTTTTTTTTTTTATAAAATGGTCAATAAGGGGTGTGGGGGTGTTTTTATTTAAATAAAAAAAAATTTTCACTTGTGTGTTGTCTTTATATCTTTACTTTATAGACTTAGTAGTGGAAGCCGTCTAATAGACAGAATCCATTACTAATTTGGGGCCTAGTGTTAGCCGGTATAAAATGGCTAACACTAACCCCCCATTATTACCCCAGTACCCAATGCCACCAGGGGTACTGGGAAGAGCAGGGTGCCAGTGGTCCCGGAGCATCAAAATTGGCGCTCCTGGACTGGGCGGCAGCAGGCTGGTAAGATTTAGGCTGGGGAGGGCCTAAAACAATGGCTCTTCCCACCCTGGTGTTACCAGGCTGCTGTCGTTTGGTTTTTAACCTGGCTGGTTATAAAAATAGGGGGGACACTATGCGTTTTTTTTTTTTTTAAATAAATAAAAAAAAAAAAAATGCATAGGGCCCCCCCTATTTTTATAACCAGCCGGGTTAAAAACCAAACGACAGCAGCCTGGTAACACCAGGGTGGGAAGAGCCATTGTTTTAGGCCCTCCCAAGCCTAAATCTTACCAGCCTGCTGCCGCCCAGTCCAGGAGCGCCATTTTGACGCTCCGGGACCACTGGCACCCGCCTCTTCCCAGTACCCCTGGTGGCATTGGGTACTGGGGTAATAATGGGGGTTAGTGTTAGCCATTTTATACCAGCTAACACTAGGCCCCGACTTAGTAATGGATTCCGTCTATTAGACGGCTTCCACTACTAAGTCTATAAAGTAAAGAAATAAAGACAATACAGGAGTGAAATTTTTTTTTTATTCAAATAAAAACACACCCACACCCCTCATTGACCATTTTATAAAAAAAAAACGCCAAACAAACGCTGGTCATCGACGTAGTCCACCGAATCCGACGTAATCCACAGGATACCGATATCTGAAAAACATAAAGGGAGAAACACACAAAAAACACACAAACAGGAGCACAACACCCATCATTGTGAGCGGTGTTGTGCACCTTACAGTATGCAGCATCTTTACAGATCGCTGCTTACAGTCTGGTCCCCAAGGGTTAAGGGAGGATATATTGCATCCCCCTTACCCCTTGGGGGCCAGACTGATGTCAGACTGCACCCATCGCAGCAAGGAAGGTGTTAAGTGACCCCCCTTCCTTGCTGGGAGGGGTGCAGTGCAGGGGAGGGGGTGGGAGAGCTGTATACTCACCCCGATGTTGTCCTCTTCGCTGGTCCGCAGCACAATGAAGTCACTGTACTGTGGACCCGCTAATTATATGTGCGCTCAGCCGATCATCAGCTGAGCGCACATATAATTCAAAATGTTTCTTCTAATAATGCTATTGTGATAACATAATTAGAAGAAACATTTGATGTTTTCATTAAAGTAACGTGATGATTAGTAACAGAATGCTCTATTGCCGGCAATATGAATAACGGCTTAATGGAGCTTCCCTGTACTAATTAATATTTCGTTGTAATTTAAGGATCAGTTTGAGTTGTTCAATAATTTAATTTAACAAATCCATCATTGTGCAATTAAATATACTTTCAAAACATAAATTAATATATAAATATACATTTTATAATATATTTATTTTAACGTATATTTAAATGGCACAATGATGGATTCGTTAGAATAAATTATTGAACCACGAAGGGAATTTATTACAAGGAAAATGTGTTTTATGTACATTTAATATATTAACTATTAAGGCATCGGCATTCGGCATTATTGCCAGCTATTTTTTGGAAGTACTCCCGTAAGGACCGCCTGTCAATCCACAGCCCTTGAATTTTGCTCATTCCAGCCGCAAACAATGTCTTGTTCATTTGTTACGGGTGCATTTACAATAAGGGCCGTAGGTTCATACCATATGTGCACTGTGCAGCCGTATATCGATACTTTCCAGCGTACGCATTAAACGGAAAAATCCGGCCGTATATTTACCGCCGCAATCAGCCGCACAGATACATAGTGTTAACCTAGCCTAAAACGCAAAATAATAATTGTAATGACCATGTGAACAACCCTTTGAGGTATTACTACAGTAAGAGTAAGTAGTAGTTACGCATGTGGAGACACACGGCCTAGGACATAAAGTTGAAGGTGGCGGAATACCAGCACCAATCTCTTGGACTAATGCCTAAAAAAAACGGAGGTTTGATGGTGGAACAGTAGCAGTGGAAGAATCTCTACGACCCCAGTAGGGCTTAGAACATCCAGTTTGATGGTGGAATCATTAGCAGAAGCATCACTCTTTTTCAATCCAGTAGGGCCTTGGGAAACAGTCAGCCAATTGATGGCTAGAGTTGGGCGTACTGGCTAATTGAAGCTCAACACTATGTGTTAACCAATCCGCACTGCAGGCTACTGGTGAAAACATGATTACTGGTTCTTGCATTACTGTATCTTGTCATTTAATGCACTTTTCAAAATCATTATATTAGTATTATTGTCCAAACGATTTTAAGAAACCCGTAAAGTTTTTATTAGCAAAAGAGTTACCTTCTGTTTCACATCCTACCGCCTTACTTCAGAAAAGCGGATTTCTGTTTCCATTATGGTCCTGGAGGGGGAGGGGGCCAAGGGGGATGAGTGAGCATTGAGAGGAAGAAAAGGCAGCCCTGCAGAGCATTCATCCTGAAAACTTCTCTCACCAAGTTCGACCACATGACTTTCTGTCCTGTGATCCAGTGTTAATCAGTTTTAGTACCAGTTTCTATCTTTGAATCCATTTTTTATCAGTTTTAGGACAGTTTTCAAAAAGCATAGCTTTTTGTCACTCTTCCTGCTGACTCATCCCCCTTGGCCCCTCCCTCTTCCATAGGTTTTTATAGACTCAGTAAAAATGGACTTCACTTTGCGTCTCAATGGCACATCATATCTTCTCTCTAACTTGTTGGTGCAGGTGAGGAGGCCTCCTAAGACGTATGACTTGAAGGCTTAAGTGGACACGCTTGACGGCCTCACTGTGCAGCTGCATGTTTAGTCTGGCTTGACAGACTCCCTGTGTGACCCTGGTTTCCTCACCTGTTCTCACCCACTCTGGGGCTTGATAGCTCCCAGTAGCTGGGTGGGTGTCTAGGATTCGCTGCCATGACACCAAAAAGGCCACCTCATGTCCTCATGGACGGTAAGACCTTGGGGTAATCCCCCGCACTTGCTCACAACCACTTGCAACCATCACTGCCAGTAGGGATGAGCGAACTTTTTGAAAAGTTTGGTTCGGTCGATCCGGCAAACTTTCGTGAAGTTCGGCTTTTGTCCAAACCGACTGAAACGAACCTTGCTCTGATGACGGAATAATTGCGCTACAATAGTGGGAGTGTGAAAGGGTATAGTTTTTGTTAAGTGAAGTTGATATTCAATGAAAAAAGTGGGGGTAAAAAGTGCAAAAAAATAATGGAAAACAAATAAAAACATATAAAAAAAAAAATAAGATATAATATAATTAATAGGAATATAATAATAAAATATATGAAGAAAAGTGCGAAAATAGTGACAAA
>NW_027209524.1:0-20003 GCF_027789765.1 Dendropsophus ebraccatus | reverse complement strand
CTCAACGTTCTGTTGTGGTCCCTCCTGTTGGCTGCGGTGGTGCAGCTTATGCGTTTTACTAGCGTTGTGCCTATCCATCACAGCCCTAGTAGGTGAGTGTACAGTCTACCCCTCTTGGGGGTTTCTATTGCTCGCTTTTTTTCTGAAATTGACTATATTGCACCAGGAAGCGCCCTCTGTTTGTGTTTTGTTTTATTCTGGAGTCTAGGGACTCTCTAAAGGCAGCTAGCATATGTTTCATCCCAGAATCAGTAATTGGGACCTCTTTCATAGGCAATTCATCAAAGCAGTCATGTAATGGGGAGGCAGCTGTGTCTTTCAGGGTGTCAGCAGCTGCAGCCGTCTCATCACTTCTCTGACGTTGTGAAAGAGAGTTGCGGTCTGTGAGAGAGGCAGAGGAGGAGGAGGGGGAGAGCGGGGCGGCGGCGCCATCTTGATGTTCTGGGCGGCACCAATAAGTTCCGTATCTTCGTTATTAAAGTCTATATTTTGTTCCCCCTCATTCTGGTGTGATAACGGGGCATATCTAGAGCCGGTAAGGTTGACCTTACCCCCAGTAACAGCCGTTGCGGGCAGGTCAGCAGCTTCTCCTTCTCCCTCCTGGGAGCGGGACACTGCGCCATCTTGTGCTCCGGCATACGGGAAAAATGCAGTCAGTTTCCCTGTGTTTCAGCGGAGTTTACTCTGTTTTGATGACCCCGACATGGTCCCGGAGTGTTCAAACACCCGATCTGGGTGTTTGTTCAGCTGTGCGGGAGGTCTGGTTGTGATGTTCAGTCGCTTACAGGCAGGAGCTGCAACCCGGCACGTCTATTCCTTAACCCCTTAATGACATCGGGGCGTAAATTTACGCCCTGATGCCGGTAAGGGAGTTCAGAGCGGGGCCGGCGCGGCGACCCCCGCTCTGAACCGCGGGCGGTCCCGGGTGCCACTTGTAGCCCGGGACCGCTGGTATTAGCGGGCACGGTCCGATCGCCGTGCCTGCTAATACAGTAATCAGATGCAGCTGTCAAACATGACAGCTGCATCCGATTACCGGACGCAGCGTCATCCCTGGTGTCTAGTGGGGAGATCACTCCTCCGGGATGTTATCCCGGAGGAGCGATCTCCGTTTCTGAAGCCGGCCGGGGACCGCTCCAAGATGGTGCCGTCCCTGGCTCGGCACTCGTTTGTTTCCGGCTGCAGCAGCCGAAAGCAAACCAGTGCCGATCTCATGGATCTCTGCAGCATATCTATGCTGCAGAAATCTCAATAAGAGATCAAAGTGTATATACTAGAAGTCCCCTAGGGGGAATAACCCTAACCCCTAGGGGGAATAATCCTAACCCCAGGGGGGCTTCTAGTATATGTGTAAAAAAATAAGAAAAGTGTTGTTGTGAATAAAAAGCCCCCTCCCCTAATAAAAGTCTGAATCACCCCCCTTTTCCCAGGTTATAAATAAAGTAAATAAATAAATAAATAAACATGTTTGCTATCACCACGTGCGTAATCGCCCAAACTATTAATCACATTCCTGATCTCGTACGGTAAACGGCGTAAGCGCAAAAAAATCCCAAAGTGCAAAATTGCGCATTTTTGGTCGCATCAATTCCAGAAAAATTGTAATAAAAAGCGATCAAAAAGTCGTATATGCGCAATCAAGTACCGATAGAAAGAACATATCATGGTGCAAAAAATGACACCTGACACAGCCCCATAGACCAAAGGACAAAAGCGCTATAAGCCTGGGAATGGAGCAGTTTTAAGTGACGTATATTTGTTGACAATGGTTTAAATTTTTTACAGGCCGTCAGATACAATATAAGTTATACATGTTATATATTGTTTTAATTGTAACGACTTGAGGAACATATATAACAAGTCAGTTTTACCCAGGGCAAATGGCGTAAAAACACATTTCCCCCAAATAAACAAAATGCCTTTTTTTTTTTTTCAATTTTCACCACACTTTGAATTTTTTCTGGTTTCGCAGTATACTTTATGCAAAAATTCATCCTGTCATTGCAAAGTACAATTAGTGACGCAAAAAATAAGGGCTCATGTGGGTTTCTAGGTGGAAAAATGCAGGTGCTATGGCCTTTTATGCACAAGGAGGAAAAACCGAAAACACAAAAATCGAAATTGGCTCTGTCCTTAAGGGGTTAAGTGGGGACGGACAAGAAAGCACAGCTTAAAGGGAGTCCCTCATGACAGGGATTGACAGGACAGTAGCAGGTCAGATAGAGGGCAACAGGCTCTGGGTGAGCAGGAGGGGAGCTCGTGTGCAAGGGGGGGGAGGAGATCAGTGGAGTGTGGAATGGTAAACAGAAGAGGGGATTGGTTAGGAGGTAGTGGGGGGAGTAGTTTAGGAGCCAGGGTATAAATGTTAGTCTTAAGGGGGGGTGGTCACCCATTTGTGGTTTAGCAGGCAGTGATCGTATTACCTGTACTGCTGTGCTGTATCCGTTGCCTCATGTCTTCTGAAGCGCTGATGGAAAGGTTGAGGAGGATGGCCGATGAGCGGGGGCCAAGAATGGCTGCAGACCCAACTCCGAGGTCTGCTGGGGTCTGGGGAAGCGGCGTCCGCCAGCTTCTTCCCTCCGAGACGGACTAGGAGGACCGGCCTCCTGAGCGCCCTGAGCCCTGAAATGACCCCCCGGGTCCTGCGCCGAATTGGGAGCCCCTCCAGGGACCCTCCGGGTGCTGCCGCGGGCAGGGCCACTTCCGCCCGGCGTGCAGGATCCGGGAGGATTCCCCTCTGCCAGGCGGGACCCGCAGCTGAGGGGAGATGTCCTCTCCCCTCCTTCAGACGACGTCGCGGGTGGATCGGGGTCCGGAGCGGCTGGTGGTGCGAGGCCTGCCGGGAGAAGAGCACCAGCTCGGCGTGGGACCGCTGCGGTGAGAAGCAGCAGGGGAAGGAGGCGGGGGCCGCAGCCGGCGGCCTCTCGGCGCGTTGAGAGCAGCGAGCAGGGTTCACCTGGTTCGGACGCCAGCAGCCGTGGTCAGGCTCCCGAGGATCGGCGCCACTCGCCGGCGGAGGTGAGGGGGCGGAGCCGTGCAGGTTCGGAGCGTCGCAGGAGTGACGACGAAGGGCGACGTCATCAGCCTCAGCCGGAAGTGCCCCTGCGTCAGCCACCGGAAGTCGCCCGTCAGAGGTCGCCGGAAGTAGGTCATCGAGGGGCGCCGGAAGCCAGCCAACGCAGACCGGAGGTCCGGGAGAGAGGGGAAGCAGTGCAGCCGGACCCAGGAGCGGCCGCTGTTGGGCCCGCCGGTCCCAGACAGCCGGGTGAGTGTGCAGCGTTTGCAGCGCCCGCAGTAGTGACAGCGCCTGCGTTGGGGGGACTGGGCAACGCGCAGCTGGGGGGCTTGGGGACATTGTTGTATGGGCTGCAAGGGTTTTTGTCTGCTTTTGGTGCGGGAGGGGTGGGGGCGGATCGCCATTACCTGCATGGAGGGGGGTTTTCAGGGGTGTCAGCCTGTGTGGCAGGGCCTAGTGGAGGTGGGACGATTGTGGAGGCACCAGTCTCTGGGGGTGGAGGGGGGTTGACCGGTACCCAGGGTAAGGATGCGGAGGTGGATGGGGAGGGGGAATATGTGAGACTGGGGGATGCGGCCCGGGGGGAGGTTTATGTGTGCTTTGAGGGGCCGTTGGGGGCGCACCTCAAACCGGAAGTAAGGGAGAAGATATGGCGGGGGGAATATGTGGAGATCTTTTCACTATTGCCGTTAGAGAAGTTTAACCTAGATAAGGTAAAACCTTCTGAGGAGAAGAAGGACAAGGAAGAAAAGAAGAGGTATAGGTTGATACCTCGAACTTTACTAACTGGTTGCAGGCGTTCTCCATTCTGGCCAGTGTTATTGGGGAAAAGGCGCCGGAGGCATTGCTGCGGCCTTTTTTGTTATCTGGACGCGATAGGCTGAGGCCTATAGAGTGTATGGGGGCCAGGCCTGGCTTCGTTATGATGAGGGTTTCAGACAGAGGAAGGCTTTGCGACCCAGCATTCGTTGGGATCATAAAGATATTAGCTTGTGGTTACGGGTGACGGCGCCAGTGCGTACAGGGGGGGGGTCCCAGTCCTTTCCCGGGTCCGTCGGAGGTTCTAGCCAGCCCGGACAGTCGACGGCAGCTCAACGCGGGCTGTGTTTTATCTTTAACGATGGAAACTGCAAATACGGAGCAAAATGCAAGTTCAAGCACGAGTGCTCCTTTTGCGGAGGTACCCATGGGGCGACGCGCTGTTTTAAGAAGAACAGACAGCAGGGGGGAAGGGACGCAGTTGGAAAAGGGGTGACGCCGGTGCGTCTGGAGGCAATGCGGGGGTTTCTAAGTAGATACCCGGATCGTGCTGCGGCGGTGTTGTTGGAGGAGGGATTTACGGTGGGGTTTCAGATTCCGTCTGTGGGAATCTAGGGGGGGGGGGGGAGACGGTGGGGAGGCGTAACTTGAAATCGGCGGTGGCGCACCCGGGGGTGGTGTCGGCGAAATTGAATAAGGAGGTGACTCTGGGGCGGATGGCGGGTCCGTTCAGTGAGCCTCCGTGTGTGGATCTGCGGGTCTCGCCGTTAGGGGTGGTGCCAAAGAAAGAACCGAACAAGTTTCGGTTGATTCATCATCTCTCATACCCCAAGGGCTCCTCAGTGAATGACGGTATTGATCCAGAGCTTTGCTCTGTGGTGTATACCTCGTTCGATGAGGCATTGAGGTGGGTTCGGCAGTTTGGAAAGGGGGCGTTGTTGGCAAAAGTGGATGTTGAAGCAGCTTTCCGGCTTCTTCCGGTTCATCCGGATTCCATGCCACTGTTGGGCTGTTTTTGGGAGGGGGCGTATTTTGTTGACCGTTGTCTGCCGATGGGCTGCTCGCTGTCCTGCGCTTATTTTGAGGCTCAGTCAGTACGTTTTGGAATGGGTGGTGAGGGATGTGGCTGGCTTGCGCTCAGTCATCCACTACTTGGATGATTTTTTGTGCATCGGCCCAGCTAATTCAAGGGTGTGTTCGGTTTTGTTGCATACGTTGGAGGGTGTTTTGCTGATTTTGGGTTCCCCTGGCAGTGGACAAGTCAGAAGGGCCGGCCACGGCTTTGAACTTTCTGGGCATACGGATCGACACGGAGCGCATGGAGTTTAGCTTGCCGGAGGATAAGTTGGTAGACCTCAAGGCGCTAGTACGGAGGGTGAGGGGGTTGCGGAAGGTGACGCTCAAGGAGTTGCAATCCCTCCTCGGCAAGCTTAACTTTGCGTGTCGGATTATGCCTATGGGGCGTGTTTTCTGTCGTCGCCTGGCACAGGCGACGGCGGGGATCGCGTGCCCCCATCATTTCGTGCGGCTGCGGCGAGAGCTGAGGGATGACTTGGTAGTGTGGGAGTCGTTCCTGGCGTCGTATAACGGGAAGTCGCTGATGATGGACTTGGTGGTTGAGGCACCGGATTGGGAGTTGTTTACCGACGCAGCTGGGGTTGGGGGTTTCGGGGCGTTTCTACAAGGGAGTTGGTGCAGGGGCGTGTGGCCGGAGTCATGGCAGAGGGCGGGGTTTGTAAGGAACCTTACATTGCTCGAGCTGTTTCCCATAGTGGTGGCGGTTACCATTTGGGGGAACAGGTTCAGGAATAAAAAGTGCGGTCCACTGTGATAACATGAGTGTGGTTCAGCAATTAACGGGTTGTCGGCATCATCCCCCCCGGTGGTACGTTTGCTGCAGCATCTAGTATTGCAGTGTTTGTCATTGAACGCTTGGGTGATCGCGGTGCATGTGCCCGGCGTTTCTAACTCCATTGCTGATTCTCTCTCTCGTTCACAGTGGGAGCGTTTCCGATCACTGGTTCCGGACGCGAACGAGAGGGGGGATCCATTTCCGGAGGAATTGTGGAAGCTGCCCTTCGGTCGGCGAGTGTCTGATTAGAGAGTCGGTAACCGGAATACGTGGGGGGTTATGAGGCGGCTTGGGCGCAGTGGGTACGGTGGCAGGATACCTGGGGATGTTTGGGGAAGGGGAATGGGGTTTCTGTTATTGATCGGTAACTGCCGGGAGGAGGGCTGGACAGTCCCGAGGTTGAACAGGATGTTGGGCGGGAGTGGCGTTTGGTTGTAAGTTGAGGGGCTCCCTGACGTCACGAAGACCTTTTAGTGCGGCAGGCGGTGAGGGTTTTAGGAGAGGTTACCGGGTGGCGGATCAACGCCGCCCGTGTCGTTTGGGGTGTTGGAGGCATTAGGGATGCAGGTAGGGTTGTTGTGTCGCTCACCAGTGAAGTTAGGTTGTTTCGGTTGCCTTCTCCTTGCATTTTTTGGGGCGCTCCGATTGGGGGAGTTGGTTAGCCCGTCAGTCAAGGTACCAGGGGGTTTACGGGGTGAGGATGTGGAGATTTTTGAGGATCGGGTGGAGTTTAGGATTCGCCGCTCAAAGACGGACCAGAGGGGTAGGGGTAAGAGAGTGGTGCTGTTGCGGTCCCGGGCTCTCGAGTGTGCCCGGTAGCTTGTTTGAGGGTGTATGGGCGGGGACACGGGGGGGGGGGGCCATTGCTTCAGCATGATGACGGTTCCTTTTTGTCTCGGTTCCAGTTCATAGCGGTATTCAGGAAATGCCTGGGGGCGGCAGGTTTTTGCCCAGGAGAGTATGGTGGTCATTCATTCCGGATTGGTGCTGCAACTGAGGCGGCACGGTGGGGCCTGAGTGAGGAGGTGGTTCGACACATTGGTCGTTGGGAATCCGAACGTTTTCGTTCCTACATCCGCCTGGGGCGGCTGGAGGGAACAGGTAGTTAAAGGATAGGGGTTGATTGTGAGGAGGGGTAGGGGTGGATTGATTAAAGGAGTGGGGTGTGTTGTTCCCGTTGTTGGTTATCTGTTTTGTTTCCTCCTCAGGTCCCGAGCCGCGTTTGGTATGGATACTCGGACACTCTTTTGTATACTGGGGAGCGCTACGTGCTGCGGTGCGGCCGGACGGTCGACAATTGGGTATCTCACGCGAGGAGGCGGTGGTTCGCTGGCTGGGGGAGAGAGGCATGACGTGGAGAAGAGTGCTTCCAGAAGTCCAACGTTATGTGAGGTTGGACAGGGAGCCTGATGTGCTTTTACTTCATGTAGGAGGGAATGATTTGGGGCACGGACCGATTAGGGAGCTGGTGGGCTGACATGAAGTTCGACCTTCTTCGTTTGTGGTCGCAGTTCCCGAGGCTTGTGACCATCTGGTCAGATATAGTGCCGCGTAAGGTGTGGCGGGGGGCGCGCTCGGTAGCGCGCATTAACAAGGCGCGGGTTAAAGTAAACAGAGCCATGGGGAGGTTTATGGCACGTAATGGTGCGGTGGCAATACGCCATATGGACTTGGAGGCGGGAGATGGAGCATACTGGAGGCGAGATGGGGTGCACCTGAACGCCGTGGGCACCGACATGTGGTCATTGGGTGTCCGGGACGGGATTGATGTGGGGCTCCGAGTGTGGCGGGACGCCAACACCTAAGGGGTCAGGAGTTGGCGTCTGTGGCGGTGGGGGTCCTCGGGTTGGTGTGGACTTGGTCGTGGGGAGGGGACCTCGGAGTGGTTCCGGACTCCCGGGAACAGGAAATGTAATTATTGGGTTGGGCGGCTGTAGTTAGCAACATTAAAAAGGGTACAGTTACACGCACACAGGGTGTTTAGTTGGTGCCTCTGGGTTATGTGGCCCGTCGGCCAGAGGCAAATCCTGCGTGCTGTTGGGGTTAAGTCAAGATAAGCCGCCTGAGGGAAAATTTGGGGCTCCGAGGACCGCCCCGTCAAAATAAATATGTTACGGTTATTGAGATGTTATATTGAGATGTTTTATATTTGGTGTAATAAACGGCTGCTGTGGCCATTTAATTCCAGAACGGTGTCTGTGGTATTGGGGAGAGAGGGGATCAGTGGGGGGAAGGTGGGGGGACCTGGTGAGGCGAAGGGGCCTTGGCAAATTCCCTAGTCAAGTGGGGACGGACAAGAAAGCACAGCTTAAAGGGAGTCCCTCATGACAGGGATTGACAGGACAGTAGCAGGTCAGATAGAGGGCAACAGGCTCTGGGTGAGCAGGAGGGGAGCTCGTGTGCAAGGGGGGGGAGGAGATCAGTGGAGTGTGGAATGGTAAACAGAAGAGGGGATTGGTTAGGAGGTAGTGGGGGGAGTAGTTTAGGAGCCAGGGTATAAATGTTAGTCTTAAGGGGGGGTGGTCACCCATTTGTGGTTTAGCAGGCAGTGATCGCCCACCCACCCTCCCTTTCTTTTGGTCATGGGTACTCTGTTTGGGTCTCTGGGGTTCAGATGGGCAGCAGCAGGGGTTGGTATGGTTATGGCAATTGTCATGGCAGCTGTGTGGCGGTGGGGGTCCTCGGGGTTGGTGTGGACTTGGTCGTGGTGGGAGGGGACCTCGGAGTGGTTCCGGACTCCGGGAACAGGAAATGTAATTATTGGGTTGGGCGGCTGTAGTTAGCAACCATTAAAAGGGTACAGTTACACGCACACAGGTGTTTAGTTGGTGCCTCTGGGTTATGTGGCCCGTCGGCCAGAGGCAAATCCTGCGTGCTGTTGGGGTTAAGTCAAGATAAGCCGCCTGAGGGAAAATTTTGGGGCTCCGAGGACGCCCCGTCAAAATAAATATGTTACGGTTATTGAGATGTTTATATTGAGATGTTTTATATTTGGTGTAATAAACGGCTGCTGTGGCCATTAATTCCAGAACGGTGTCTGTGGTTATTGGGGAGAGAGGGGATCAGTGGGGGAAAGGTGGGGGGACCTGTGAGGCGAAGGGGCCTTGGCAAATTCCCTAGTCAAGGCAGTAGCCACCCCTGATACTCTTTAAACATTTGAGTAGTATATGCAAATTTGCCATTAGCAGTAGACTTTGTAAAATTAATATTTGTGTCATTCTCAAAATTTGGCCATGACTGTATATGAATACCTACATATACTCACATGCACACATATATGAATACATACATACAGCCACATACATAGTCATATACATACAGACATATACATATATACAGCCAAATACATATACACAGACACATACATACATAGTCACATGCACAATTATATACATATATAGTCACATGCACACATACATACAGACAGGGGCGTAACTAGAAATGGCTGGGCCCCATAGCAAACTTTCCAATGGGGGCCCCCCCTCCCCCCCCACACTGTGACTGGATAACACCACCACACCAGACCTGACCAATACCGCGATACTGTGACTGCGTTACACCGCCACACCGGACCTGACCTATACCGCCATATTGTGACTGGATAATACTCCCATACCAGACCTGACCAATACCGCCATACTGTGATTGGATAATACTCCCATACCAGACCTGACCAATACCGCTATACTGTGACTGGATAACACAGCCATAATACCGCCACATCATGACCCCTAACACTACAACCCAGATAACAGAGTGCAGTTACATCCAGTGACTCACCGCGGGCGTCTTCTCCGATCAGAGTCTGTCACCTTTTCTTTTCTCTCCATCCAGCCTGGGCCACTTGAAGTCTTCTCCGGCTGTGAATCTTCTCTCCAGAATCTGCCAGGACAAATATTTTAGCTCCAACACATACAGTAGTTAGGTCCCTATACCCCTATACAGTAGTACACCCCTCTGTACCCTATATAGTTACACCCCTCTGTGCCTCCATAGTTTAAGGTGTCCCTGTAGTATATAGACCTCATGTGCTCCTCCAGTTATATACAGCCCTCCTGTGCGCTCCCCCAATAGTATATAGCAGCCCTGTGCTCTCCCACAATAGTATATAGCCCCCCTGTGCTCTCCCCCCAATAGTATATAGCCCCCCTGTGCTCTCCCCCATATATATAGCCCCCTGTGCTCCCCAATAGTATATAGCCCCTGTGCTCCCCAATAGTAAAGACCCTGTGCTCCCAGTAGTATATAGCTCCCTGTGCTCCCCAATAGTAATAGCTCCCCAATAGTATATAGCTCCCCTGTGCTCCCCCATAGTATATAGCTCCCTGTGCTCCCCAATAGTATATAGCTCCCCTGTGCTCCCCAATAGTATATAGCTCCCATGTGCTCCCCAATAGTATATAGCTCCCTGTGCCCCCCATAGTAATAGCCCCCCTGTCTCCCCAATAGTATATAGGACCCGTGTGCTCCCAGTAGTATAGCTCCTGTGCTCCCCAATAGTATATAGCCCCCTGTGCCCCGACTAGTATATAGCTCCCCTGTGCTCCCCCATAGATATACCCCCTGTGCTCCCCAATAGTATATAGCCCCCCTGTGCTCCCCATAGTATATAGCCCCCTGTGCTCCCCAATAGTATATAGCCCCCTGTGCTCCCCATAGTATTAGCCCCCGTACTCCCCCATAGTATATAGCCCCTGTGCTCCCCCATAGTATATAGCCCCCTGTGCTCCCCCATAGTATATAGCCCCCTGTGCTACCCCCAAGTATATAGCCCCTGTTTTGCTCCCCAATAGTATATAGCACCCTGTGCTCCAATAGTATATAAGCCCCTGTGCTTCCCCCAAAACTATAATAGCCCCCCTGTGCTCCCCCATAGTAAATAGCCCCCTGTGCTCCCAACAACAGTATATGCGCTCCCCCTCCCATATAACATTGAAAAAAAAACAAACACTGTTAATCTCACCTAGGTCCACGCAATCCTCTTCTCTTCCCTCTTGTGGCCGCACTTCCTGCGGTCACAAGAGGCTGCACTCCCCTTACCCTCGCGCCGACGCTCCAGTGAAGTAGGCGCAGAGCGGAGGGGAGGTGCGGCCTCTTGTGACTGCAGGAAGTGTGGCCACAAGAGCGACTGACAGGGAGGGAGCCAATGGCTCTCTCTCTGTCAGTATCGCTGCTGCTGAAGCGCCGCAGCAGCAGCGGGCGGGGGGGGGGCCCTGCAGGGGGCGCCATGGAGGGGTAAGTAGATTACCCTTCCATGGCGCTCCCCCCTGACAGGCTGGTGGGCGGAGCCCTGTGCGACCGCACTGGTCTCACATAGCAACGGCCGGCCTGCTCGGGGGGCCCCTTTAACCAGTGGGCCCGGTGCACGTGCACCATGTGCCCTCTGGTTAAAGCGGCCCTGCCCGCAGTCCCCACTGCCGGGCCCCTTGATAAGCCGGGCCCCGTAGCAGCAGCTACTGCTGCTACGGTGGTAGTTCCGCCACTGCATACAGACACATTCATATATACAGACACGTGCATACATACTCACATGCACACATACATACAGACACATATATAAATCATATGCACACATACATACAGTCACATACATACATAAAATGCATAGTCAAATGCACAAATACCTAGTCATGTGCACACATACATACATACAGTCACATATACTGTATACACATTCATACTCAAACATTAAGGCACATATACACATACAGGCTGAGGCTAGGTTCACACTACGTATACGATATACGGCCGCACAGTTCACACTTCGTACAAACTTACGATCGCATTGTATACGCCGCCGGGAATGTGACAAGACCATTGTTTGACGAACTCACGACGTAGATTTCCATATGGTCCCGTACGGAGTACTGATTTCAGTCAAATTGAACTTGATTTTTCGATCCAAAAAGTTCTGTGAGTTTTATTGGGCTGGGTGAGATTTCCAAGTAAATGACCTGTTCAGATCGCTTCGAAAACAAGCTAGGGAAGCATAACTGTACTACGGCGTATGTTCGCAGTGCGTTACGAATCCGGCCGCATGTCGATTTTTCCCACGCCGAGTTTCAGCCGCACATGTATGGTGGCGTAAGAACTTCGTACGGATTCGTACGCAGTGTGAACATAGCCACATACTGTACATCCACTCAGGCTCATATACACATACAGACAATCATTCGTTTGTCGTTGATTGTTGATTTAGATGTGAACCTAAAATTATCGGTAGTCGTTCGCTGTAATTCCACATTCGTTCGTTCAAGTTCCGCATTTGTTCACTAATTGTTCAGTGTAATTGCACATTGTTCATTGTTTTTCTGGTATCAGAAGGAGAAAACGATCATAGTAACAATCGCAATAACAATCGTATTAACGATCGTAACTACCGATTAGCAACGGTTAACGAACCGATTAACAATAATTATTGTTCTGTGTAATATGGTGAACGATTTCAGGTTAACGATAAACAATCTCGTTTGCGATCGTCTATCATTAATCGTTAAAAATCGCTCTGTGTAATAGGACCCATACAGTAAGCCCTCCTCTCCTCTCAGGTTTATTGCAAGGGCACCCTGTGGGCGGGCGGGGCTTGGGGGAGGAGACTGTCCAGCAACCCGCTGTATGCTGTCTCCTCCTCTTCTCTTCAATGATCAGCAGGATGGCAGCATCCAGGGACCAGAGGCCTCAGTAAGGGAAGGAGCAGCACTTTCAGGACAGTTCTGGTAAATGGCTGTGATCAGTGTCAGACTTGGGTACCTTGCGTATCTAGGGGCCCACCCTACATATACTAGGGTATGACCAGCGCCAAACCTTTCACATTACTATAGCGACTTTGCACAAAGCTGTGTATGTGACCAGCGATACTAGCTCACTGCTAGTAACTTGTCAGTCACTCTATGCTAACAGCATAATGTGCCACTTAAGTTTCTTGATATAATAATATATTATAAGATGAATATATAATAAGATGAAACCCCAGGTTACTATATAGAGGCAATGAATGACCAGGTGACAGGCATGTGCAGCAGTGCTGGGGGATTATATGTCATCCTGGAGCTGCTAAACAGAGAGGCCCAGCTCCTGCTCAGGGGCCCACCAAGGGGTAGGGCCCACCGGGGGATTTCCTTGCTCCCCTACGGGCCAGTCCGAGCCTGGCTGTAATTTAATCCGTCGATTCACCCAACCTGGGCAGAATCAACTAGATCCCACCCTGTGCCTCTAAACCCCCCCCCCCCCCCCCGCCCCGCCCTCACGCAGTGCCAGGTCAGGAGCTGGGACCGCTCAATTGAAAGCAGCAGCAGCCACCGCCTGTTTGTAGTATTGTCCCAGCATGTGATTGGCTGAGCGGGCTGTCACTCCTGAGTAAGTCCAGCGAGGGACACTATAGACAGGACACAGGGGTGAGCGTAGGAGGTTTATTATTTTCTGTATGACCGCAGCTACTGTATATGGGCAAAATATCTGCTAACACTGGACAACCCCTCGTCCTGCAATCTGAGATCTCATCCATCTGCAGCCTCCCTCCTGGATAGAGAGCAGTCCGCTCCTGGATACAGTCAAGAACACACACACAATCTGTTTTATACTCATTTATTAAAGTCTGACAACCCCCATAGAAATATAAGTGAATACAGGAAGGCACTTTGTGCGCAGCAGAGAGACACATACAGTATATACAAAGTCCAGTGCAGTTTTTCAGGGGGAGACATAACCAAGACATTCAATGTCAAAATGCAAATACTGTACGACATAGCTTACTTCAAAAATTAGTTTAACAATAATATTGCAACAAAGGTTTTATGCTGAGTTTCTTATAAATAAACAAAATCATAAAGGAATGAAATAAAATAGAAAAACAGAAATGTACCCGGGCCCAACATGGTGCATAAAGCTTCTGTACAAAAGAACAATAAAATAATGAAAGGCTCCTGAGGTATAGGACGCTACAGTGCAGAAACTCTCTATTGTTTGAAAATATAGAACAATAGTGATTCTAGATCTGAGGAGATGATGGGGGTTACACTTTTTCAGGTATCTTCAAGAGAAAAGGACTGGGGTAGGTAAATCACATTCCTAGGATGAGATTACAAATGTTTTTCTATAACTGTCTTATTAAAGGGGTACTCTGTCCATGTCAGGAACTGTCCAGATTAGCAGCAAATCCCTATAGAAAACCTCCCCTGCTCTGGACAGTTCCTGATACGGACAGAGGTGGCAGCAGAGAGCACTGTGTCAAGGTTGTCATAAATACACCACTTCCTGCAGGGCATACAATAGCTCATAAGTACTGGAAGACTTGAGGTTTTTTTTTTTAAACAGAAGAAAATGACAAATCTATATAACTTTCTGACACCAGTTGATCTGAAAGAAAAAGATTTTTGGTGGAGTACCTCTTTAAGGGATTAAACAAGTCCTTTGCACAAGGAATAATAAGGATATGGATGTAACAGAGGTAGTTGGTCCAGTTAAGACCCCCCATTCGAGTCCCTGGAGGACCATGCTCCTTCATACGTTTACATGGTTGCCCATGGATTTGAAAGGAGAACCATGTAATTTTCCCTTTCTCCAGCGGGAGTGCTGTGGAGGAAATGAACACTTGCTGACAGCTAACCTGGATCACATTAGCCACCATTAGTCCTTCACAATCAATTCAAGTTTGTTGATAATCCAGGAACTGTAACGCACCAGTAAGGTGAGATGAATGGATGTAACGCACGGGACTGCGGACAACGCACAGACGTGTTCACAGTCTATCCTCTGTACACCAGCAGAGGCCAGGCTTCCACCAGACTACACTGGTGTCTTTATTGCCATTGGGATTTTCTTCATCTGTGGAAACTGGCGAAAATGGCTTCTTAGGTTTAAAACCTAAAAACATGAGATAAGGTAGAGATTAGAATATAGAGACATATATTCAACAGATATCAACACCAGGGCCTCTTTAACCTAGGTGCATATGGTGCACGTGCACCGGGCCCCCTAGTTCAGATCACGTGACAGGGGCCCCCGGCTGAGGAGAGCAGTGTAGGGGAAGGAGCTGAAGGCACAATTGTCGGCGCTCTGTGACACCTGTGGCAGTGCGGGGCTGGTGGTGGTCGGGAAGGAGGAGGACTGTAGCTGCTTCCTGTGAGACAGAGTGACCGGGTCTTACAGGAAGCAGCTACAGGCTGCACTCCATGCTCTGCTGGCCCTGTCTGCGGGGAGCCCAGGAGGCAGTGCCCACTGTACAAGCATCCAGCCTCTCCCCAGGCAGAGTGTGTGGAGGCTGGGGAGCAGCACCTGCATGATGGATGTAAGTAGTAGTAGCGAGGGGGGGGGGGGGGGGGGATGAAGCTGAGGGCCCATGACAGAGATTTGCCCACCGGACCTGTCCGTAGTATGTCCCGCCCCCTGGTCTCAAGCCCCGCCCCCAGCACAGACCACAGGTGGTATTTTAACACTTACTGCATTCAGAAGTCACCCAGCTTTCCTGCCATCTTATATTGTGGATGACTGAGGCCACCAGCTTTCCCAGGATCTTAGTATTAGTATGATGGGGGGTCACAAATCTTACAGACTAGAAGGACTGAGTCAGTCCTCCTAGTCTGTAATCTCCTGTGTCCCCCAGTCCTCCTAGTCTGTAATCTCCTGTGTCCCCCCAGGCCTCCTCCTAGTGTAAGCTCCTGTGTCCCCCCAGTCCTCTAGTGTGTAAGCTCCTGTGTCCCCCCAGTCCTCCTAGTCGTAAGCTCTGTGCCCCAGTCCTCCTAGTCTGTAAGCTCCTGTGTCCCCCCCAGTCCTCCTAGTCTGTAAGCTCCTGTGCCCCCCAGTCCTCTAGTCTGTAATCTCTGTGTCCCCCCAGTCTCCTCCTAGTCTGTAAGCTCCTATGTCCCCCAGTCCCCTCCTAGTCTGTAAGCTCCTGTGTCTGTCCCCCCCCCCGTCCTCCTAGCTGTAAGCTCCTGTGTCCCCCCAGTCCTCCTAGTCTGTAAGCTCCTGTGTCCCCCAGTCCTCCTCCTAGTCTGTAAGCTCCTGTGTCCCCCACAGTCCTCCTCCTAGTCTGTAGCTCCTGTGTCCCCCCAGTCCTCCTAGTCTGTAAGCTCCTGTGTCCCCACAGTCCTCCTCCTAGTCTGTAAGCTCCTGTCCCCCAGTACTCCTAGTCTGTAAGCTCCTGTGTCCCCCCAGTCCTCCTAGTCTGTAAGCTCCTGTGTCCCCCCAGTCCTCCTCCTAGTCTGTAAGCTCCTGTGTCCCCCCAGTCCTCCTAGTCTGTAAGCTCCTGTGTCCCCACAGTCCTCCTCCTAGTCTGTAAGCTCCTGTGTCCCCCAGTCCTCCTAGTCTGTAAGCTCCTGTGTCCCCCCAGTCCTCCTCCTAGTCTGTAAGCTCCTGTCCCCCCAGTACTCCTAGTCTGTAAGCTCCTGTGTCCCCCCAGTCCTCCTAGTCTGTAAGCTCCTGTGTCCCCCCAGTCCTCCTCCTAGTCTGTAAGCTCCTGTGTCCCCCCCAGTCCTCCTAGTCTGTAAGCTCCTATGTCCCCAGTCCTCCTCCTAGTCTGTAAGCTCCTGTGTCCCCCCAGTCCTCCTAGTCTGTAAGCTCCTGTGTCCCCCAGTCCTCCTAGTCTGTAAGCTCCTGTGTCCCCCCAGTCCTCCTAGTCTGTAAGCTCCTGTGTCCCCCCAGTCCTCCTAGTCTGTAAGCTCCTGTGTCCCCCAGTCCTCCTAGTCTGTAAGCTCCTGTTCCCCCCCATTCCTCCTAGTCTGTAAGCTCCTGTGTCCCCAGTCCTCCTCCTAGTCTGTAAGCTCCTGTGTCCCCCCCAGTCCTCCTAGTCTGTAAGCTACTGTGTTCCCCCCAGTCCTCCCCTAGTCTGTAATCTCCTGTGTCCCCCCAGTCCTCCTAGTCTGTAATTCCTGTGTCCCCCCCAGTCCTCCTAGTCTGTAAACTCCTGTGTCCCCCAGTCCTCTAGTCTGTAAGCTCCTATGTCCCCAGTCCTCCTACAGACTAGGAGGAGGACTGGGGGACACAAGAGCTTACACACCCATACTCCCTACAGTGGGAACCTGTTATAGCCAGAAACTGTTCCAGTGGTGATATTAGGTCTGTACGTGCCCCCACTAGCTTCACTCTCCATTATTCATAAAGATTTAGGGGTATTGTACCTGGACTGCCCGGATACCTCCAAACCGCACACTGGCCGTGCTATAAATAACCACAAACAAAATTTTACCTTTTTTTTTTGTGGACGGGTCAGCCACAGCTTATTACACTTAAGTAGAACGATTAAGTGCTTCCTCCAGGGGTCGTGCCTGCCGTCGGATAACCGACGGGCACTGCCACCTACCACACTTCTCCATTATCCACCGCCAGCTGTGACTTTAGAAAAATCTTCAACCACCATACCCATACATACTAAAACAGTCGAACTCAACATAAGAAGACTTTTTTTTTTTTTTTTTTTGCACCTTAGGGAGGGAGGAGGGACAAAACTCTTGGCAGCTAACGGCAAAGAGGAAGAGCCACCCACGTCCCAGCTTATATAAACCCCCGGCTCCTCCCGCTGCCAACCCTTCTGACACCCGCCTCCTCCCCTTAACAACCCCTTAACTCCAAACCGCCTTGTAAGTTCTTCTCGCTCGGCCCCCACCATATCTCATTAACCCTACGCCTCCAATACCGCCCCTGCAGTCCAGAACACCATACCTTATACAGGTTGGTGTCCCCCCAACATAGGAATGCTCCACGACCAAACTCCCTTTTTATAACTGGCATAAAACCTGATGCACTGAGTATAATGCACCAGTGATAATACCTGATAAATATAATTCAGTTAAGCTTTATAAGGAGAGGGGGCCCACTCTTGAGGTCTGTGCACTGGGCCCACCAGTGTATTAAAACGGCCCTGATCAACACAACCTGTCATGTTCTTCAGGTTCACTCAATACTGTCCCATATATGCCGAGAGGTAACAAGGATTTAAGCTATAAGAGAAAGAGATCGCTAATCTCAGGGAGACCAGCCAAACAATAACACTGCCAGCTGCCGGTCAGAGCGCTCAATGCAGTGAAATCCTAGGTGAATTGCCCCCTGGAAACATGAATATGCAAAGGAAGAACTGTGAAGCATCATTTAAGAGTTTCAAGGTATTCCTCATCTAGGGTAGCTATGTCCTATATAGGGTATACACAGACAGGGCATAACTATGAGATGGGTTCTTCGAGAACAGGGATCCCAAAAATACTCTCTGGAGCCACTGAAGAGAGATGAACGCTGCACTGGACTCTCTCAGTGACTCCACAGAGAATGAATGGAGCTGGCCCCACGGCTTTACTCTGTGAGGATATTGAGGTCCCCGTTCTCATAATCAGACGCGCCCCCCCATCTCTTAGTTATGGCCTATCCTGTCTATACTCTGAATATGGCATAACTACTCTGATGGAATACCCCTTTAAAACAGGCCCTCCCAAATATCTGCATGGATGCTTACAACAATGCAGAGGGGCAACTTCTTAAAGTGTACCTGTCACAAATTAATTTTTTTATTTTTAATCAACTGGTGTGATCACAAGTAGTTTTGTAATATACTCGCATTTTAAATCAATGTTTTACACATAGCCACTTGGGGTCTCCCTTCCTATAAGACTGCGAAAACGCTCCCTCCGTGCGATATACAGAGGGTATGGTGTTGTGTTACAGGAGAGGCTGACTGTACAGTGCTAGTACCTTCAGCATTCTCTGTAGCAGCTGTACACATGCGCAGTGAAGGGGACACCTATTGCCATATGTATAATGTTGATTATACATAGAAAACATAAAATAATATATATTGCAAAATTGTGATCACAGCCCTGTTGATCTCTTAAAAAATTTTCATGACAGGTAACACTTTAAGATGTATGTATAGTCTATGTCATTTAATTTCCTCTCCTGCCACAAACAAATGGCGGGCAACCTGTACAGCGGAGAAAATACACAATGGCAGCCATATGGCATAGATGACAATCAGCGATGAAAAGCTTGTTATGAGGCCTAGCCCTCTCTCTTCCCCCCCTGGTACTTACGGTAGGCAATCTTGAAGGTACATATTTTAAAGCCAGAGAAACGAAGAATGCAATGAACAGGTAGTACCAGTGTCCTCTAAGAGTGGGTAAGAATTCATGGTCTGTAAAAAAACAAAACAAAAAAAAAAGCAACATATAGAGGTTAGGTTGTAGGATCACTGGGCCCCTCACAAGTCATACTATATTATTTAGCCACTCAGCACAGAGTATATCTCCAGCCCAGCAGGACAAGGAGTCTCTCCTCAGGATATATAGAGACTACTTGGTATCTAGCTAATCTATAGTGTTACTGCATGAGCAGAAGAGTCAGGGTCGTGATAGTTCATCCAATATCTATAGCCAAGCCAGGAAATTAACAGAATGTGGCAGTAAACACATGGATGGTCACTGGTGGTCATTTACAGCATGGTGGATCCAACAAGAGCTGAAGACACTCACCGATGTGTAGTACAAGATCCAATATAGAGTGGAAAAAAGACATGGCATATCCACATCAGCCAACTCCATAGACACAGAGCTTCTTCTTACTCTTACATGAGTACTTGTCAGCTGAAAAAGTGCAGAAAAGTTGCTATGAGGCCACACATTTCGTACTTACAACCCCCTGCTGGGTAACACCTCTACTGGAGCTGTAAAAGCAGCCAGAGCTGAGCAGTATATGCCACAGATATATAATATATAATAATATATATATATATATAACTTACCCATGTGAAAACTTTGAAACGATATTAGGAGGCAGTCTGCAAAAAAACACAGAAATGAAATTTTTCAGTCTGTTTTCAGTTTTTTATTTTTTTTCTCCCTAAGATTTAAGTAACAATATATCAAAATCAAATGCATTGTCCTAGTATAGGACCTAGTGCCAGACAGGAGGCAGAGCTGATGTGGGGAATCAAGAAGAACAAATAGAGAATCCCTGTATCATGCCCTGCCCCTGCGTATCTTAAATTTGTTATAACAGAATCGCTGTATCATGCCCCGAACATGCGGATTCATAGTAGTGATAACAAATAGGGAATCCCTGTATCATGCCCCACTCCTGCAGCTCTCATAGTAGTCGTAACATATAGGGAATCCCTGTATCATGCCCCGCCCCTGCAGATCTCATAGTAGTTGTAACAAATAGGGAATGCCTGTATCATACCCCACCCCCCTGCGATCTCATAGCAGTCCTGATACACTATCATTTTGTCCAGAGTTTCTTAAATTAGCCCTGCCGCTGTCCGGAGCAGGTTGAGACTTCTGCCATAAATAATGATAAATCTGGGAAACACACATCCCACCACCCCTTGGGCAAGTGAGAATATATGTTTTGCACCGGCAGGTAAGGATCTGAGCCTATGCCATGACGTACACCCAG
>NW_027209523.1:0-20067 GCF_027789765.1 Dendropsophus ebraccatus | reverse complement strand
GCCTGAGAAGACAAAAATTGTAAAAAAAAAAATTGTAACTCATAAATGATCAAGATTGTGTAATACGAACGGATACCCTGTGGTCCCTATCCTCATACTGTACTGGGTAGAAAGCCATTGATTTTAACCCACTGCTACCTGATCCACTCTGCCATTCTGATTGGACACCCTCTTGCTTTCTCCGTGCCCCTCAGGAACCGTAGAACTGTGGAGATCCTCCTGTGGAAGCGAGCAGCTCAGCTTATCTCCTCTCCCTTCTGCTGGAGGATTGAGTTTGAGTGAGTGCCTGCGGCGCCCTCCCGGTGTTCAGCAGACTAAGATCCTGTGTGAAAGACGTAGCTTAAGCGGTGAGTGCTTTAACTCCCCAGGGCCTCGTCTGGACATCTTTAAGAACGTTCCAAGGGGTAGTATAAAGTCAGTAACAGAATACAGTCATGGCCAAAAATTTGAGAATGACACCAAATATTATATTTTCCCATGATTCTGCTGCCCCTCTGGTTTTATGTGTGTTTGTCAGATGTTTTATCACATACAGAAATATAATGCCAATATATTATAAGTAACAAAAAAGCTTATATTCAGTTAGAATGAGTTAATGCAGCAAGTCAATATTTGCAGTGTGGACCCTTCTTCTTCAGGACCTCTGCAATTCTCCCTGGCATGCTCTCAATCAACTTCCGGACCAAATCTGACTGATAGCAGTCCATTCTTGCACATTCAATGCTTGCCATTTTGTCAGAATTTGTTGGTTTTTGTTTGTCCACCCGTCTCTTGATGATTGACCACAAGTTCTCAATGGATTAGATCTTGGGAGTTTTCCAAGCCCATGGACCAAAAATCTCTGTTTTGTTCCCTGAGCCATTTAGTTATCACCTTTGCTTTATGGCAAGGTGCTCATCATGCTGGAAAAGGCATTGTTGATCGCCAAACTGCTCTTGGACGGTTGGGAGAAGTTGCTCTTGGAGGACATTCTGGTACCATCTTTATTCAGGCCTGTGTTTTAGGCAAGACGTGAGAGAGCCGATTCCCTTGGCTGAGAAGCACCCCACACATGAATGGTTTCAGGATGCTTTACAGTTGGCATGAGACAAAACTGGTGGTAGCGCTCACCTCGTCTTCTCCCAATAAGTTTTCCAGATGTGCCAATCGGAAAGGGGATTCATCAGAGAAAATGACTTTACCCCAGTCCTCAGCACTCCACTCCCTGTACCTTTTCCAGAATATCAGTCTGTCCCTGATGTTTTTTCTGGAGAGAAGTGGCTTCTTTGCTGTTCTACTTGAGACCAGGCCTTGCTCCAAGAGTCTCCGCCTCACAGTGTGTGTAGATGCACTCACACCTGCCTGCTGCCATTCCTGAGCAAGCTCTGCACTGCTGGTAGCCCGATACACTTTTAAGAGACGGTCCTGACGCTTTCTGGCCTTTCTTGGGCACCCTCGAGCCTTTTTGGCAATAATGGAACCTCTCTTCTTGAAGTTTTTGATGATGCGTTAGATTGTTGACTGAGGTGCAATCTTTCTAGCTGCGATACTTTTCCCTGTTAGGCCATTTTTGTGCAGTGCAATGATGACTGCACATGTTACTTTAAAGATAACCATGGTAACAGAAGAGAAACAAATGATGCCAAGCACCAGCCTTCTTTTAAAGTGTTATTCTTATTAATCATGACAGATTGATCTCCAGCCCTGTCCTCATCAACACCCACAAAGCAATCACTGAAACAATGTTATCTGGTCCTATTAAGGCAGGGCAGCAATGATGTTGAAATGTGTTTTGGGGGATAAAGTTTATTTTCTAGGCAAATATTGACCTTGCAAGTAATTGCTGTTAAGCTGATCACTCTTTATAACATTCTGGAGTATATGCAAATTACCATTTTAAAAACTGAAGCAGTAGACTTTGTAAAAATTAATAATATTTGTATCATTCTTAAAACTTTTGGCCATACTGTACAATGCAGGATAACTATAGGTCAAGATACACTAGTAAATTGGCACTATCGCAGGCAAGGACTGAGCAGAGGGCAAAATACTTATGCCACCTGGAGTCCTGGGTGCTGGGGCTGAGGCTCCAGGTCCAGCCAGGTGCTGACAGCTGACTAGTGTGTTAGCTGTAAGTCACAATCAAAACACATTACTTAAACCTTATGCCGATCGGCCGCGGCTACATCAAAGAAGAAGCGCCGCAGCGCTGTCAAAAGCAGGAAGCTGCTAGGGACATCCAAGGTTTCACTCTATATAAATAAAGCAGCTTGGTGCACTGGGGCCAGGACTATTGCATCAATGCAATGATCAACTTACCTATCTCTGTACAGTGATGAGCACCAGAGGTGTGTTAGTGCAGAGCCCTGCCTCTAGATATTCATGAGGAAGGATGGGTTTGCAGGGCACAGTGGTGCACTGAGGGTGGGATACCACCCACAGTGCACCATAGCACCTATTTACAAAGAAGAAGATTCAGCAAAAACAGCATTTTTGGATGAAGGTAAGAAAACAGGTTGGGATTGGTTGTAGACCCTCTACTACCATAATTGGATTTGCACAGGCTAACCTGGGGTACAGATCTGCTAGATGAATGCTAACTTACTGAGCCTACACATGGCTCAATAATCTTCTATGAAAGCTGCACAGATATTGCTAACAATTTCTGTGCAGCCTTTGCTTCTTACATAGAAAATAATAACATTTAGACTTACCTGTCCATGCTCCCCCGATGCCCCACTGCCTTTTCCCTGTGTTGCCTGCTCATCACAGCCATCACTGACTATTCTGGCCTTGTCTCATCAGTGACTCACTGACTGAGACAGGACAGCATGCCCAATCATTGGCTCAGTGCTCTGTCACTAAAGAGATGGGCTTAGAAGCTTTAACAACAGCTGCGGTGAGCAGGGAACGCGGAAAAGGCACCAGGACACTGGGGAGCCTGGACAGGTAAGTATAAATGTTATTATTTTTATTACACTGTCATCAGCCGTTGGCCATACATCCTATTAACACAGCGAAGCGGGTTGGGTGGCCAATGATTTTTATAGTTGCTGAAAGACAACTATCAGCTGACAATCGGCTCTATGATTGATCTTTGTCTTCATTACATGGAACGGTATCTATCTGAATTGGCAGATACTGCTACAGGTAGTAGGGCAGGGCCGTATTGCCACTAGGCACCCGTGGTCCGGTGCCTAGGGCGGCGCCCTGCGGGGGGCGGCACCCGCAGGGAACACTTTTTTTTCAGTTCCCCCCCCCTCTCCACCCATAGGGAGGGTGGGGGGGGTATTGATCGCCGGGGGCTGAGGTGCAGCTGCTTCCGACACAGACAGCCTGACAGAGGCCGGAAGCTCACAGCTGCAGCCCCACGATGCCCGAACTTCTCTCTGCTCGCGATGACGCCACATGTGAGCGCCGCCGAGCAGGGAAGAAGTCCGGACCGCAGGGCTTCAGCTGTGAGCTTCCGGCCTCTGTCAGGCTCCGTCATCCCCCAGCCTCTCCCCCTGCCCCCCAGCTTCTCTCCTGCCCCCCTACTGCTCCCCCAGCCTCTCCCCCTGCCCTCCAGCTTCTCTCCTGCCCCCTACTGCTCCCCCTGCCCCCAGCCTCTCCCCCTGCAACCCAGCTTCTCCCCTTCCCCCCTACTGCTCCCCCTGCCCCACAGCTTCTCCCCCTGCCCCCAGCTTCTCTCCTGACCCTACTTCGCCCCCGCCCCCTACTGCTCCCCCTGCCCCCCAGCTTTTCCCTCTGCCCCCCAGTTTTCTCCTGCCCCCCTACTGCTCCCCCTGCCCCCAGCCTTCTTCCCTGCCCCCCCTACTGCTCCCCCTGCCCCCAGCTTCTCTCCTGCCTCCCTACTGCTCCCCATGCCCCCAGCCTCTCCCCCTGCTCCCCTACTGCTTGCCCCTGCCTCCCAGCCTCTCCCCTTGCCCCCCAGCTTCTCTCTTGCCCCCTACTGCTCCCCAGCCTCTCCCCCTGCCCCCCAGCTTTCTCTCCTGCCCCTACTTCTCCCCCTGCCCCCAGCTCCTCCCCTGCCCTACAGCCTCTCCCCTGCCCCCCTACTGCTCCCCCTGCCCCCCCAGCTTCCCTCTGCCCCCCAGTTTCTCTCCTGCCCCCCTACTGCTCCCCCTGCCCCCAGCCTCTCCCCTGCCCCCTACTGCTCCTGCCCCCCAGCTTCTCTCCTGCCTCCCTACTGCTCCCCATGCCCCCAGCCTCTCCCCCTGCTCCCCTACTGCTGCCCCCTGCCTCCCAGCCTCTCCCCTTGCCCCCCAGCTTCTCTCTTGCCCCCCTACTGCTCCCCCACCTCTCCCCTGCCCCCTACTGCTCCCCCGCCCCACAGCTTCTCCCCCTGCCCCCCAGCTTCTCTCCTGACCCCTACTGCTTCCCCTGCCCCTCCCCCTGCCCCCCAGCTTCTCTCCTGCCCCCTACTGCTCCCCCTGCCCCCAGCCTCTCCCCCTGCCCCCCAGCTTCTCTCCTGCCCCCCTACTGCTCCCCCAGCCTCTCCCCCTGCCCCCAGCCTCTCCCCTGCCCCCTACTGCTCCCCCTGCCCCACAGCTTCTTCCCCTGCCCCCAGCTTCTCTCCTGCCCCCTACTTCTTCCCCTGCCCCCTACTGCTCCCCCTGCCCCCAGCTTCTCCCCCTGCCCCCAGCTTCTCTCCTGCCCCCTACTGCTCCCCCTGCCCCCCAGCCTCTCCCCTGCCCCCTACTGCTCCCCTGCCCCCTAGCTTCTCTCCTGCCTCCCTACTGCTCTCCCTGCCCCCAGCCTCTCCCCCTGCCCCCTACTGCTGCCCCTGCCTCCCAGCCTCTCCCCTGCCCCCAGCTTCTCTCCTGCCCCCTTTCTGCTCCCCCTGCCCCCCTGCCCCCAGCCTCTCCCACTGCCCCCCCAGCTGCTCCCTGCCCCCAGCCTCTACCCCTGAACCTCAACTGCTCCCCCTGCCCCCAAGCTCTCCGCCTACCCCCCAGCTTCTCACCTGCCCCCCAGCCTCTCCCCCTGACCCCCCAAGCTCCCCCTGACCCCAGCTTCTCTCCTGCTTCCCCCTGCCCCAGCCTCTCCCCCTGCCCCCTACTGCTCCCCCTGCCCCCCAGCTTCTCCCCCTTCCCCAGCCTTCTCTCCTGCCTCCAGCCTCTCCCCTGCCCCCAGTTTCTCCTAACCCCCTACTTCTCCCCTGAACCCCAGCTTTTCCCCTGACCCCTACTGCTCCCCCTGCCCCCAGCCTCTTCCCCTGATCCCCAGCCTCTCCTCTGCCCCCCAGCTTCTCCCCTGACCCCAGCCTTTCCCCTGCCCCCCTACTGCTCCCCCTGCCCCCAAACTCTCCCCCTGCCCCCAGCTTCTCACCTGCCCCCAGCCTCTCCCCCTCCCCCCAACTTCTCACCTGCCCCCCACTGCTCCCCCTGAACCCCAGCCTCTCTCCCCCAAACCCCAGCTTCTCCCTGCCCCCCTACTGCTCCCCCTGACCCCCAGTCTCTCCCCCTGAACCCCAGCTTCTCCCCTGCCCCCTACTGCTCTCCCTGACCCCTAGCCTCTCCCCCTGATCCCCAGCTTATCTCCTGCCCCCCGCTTCTCTCCTGCCCCCAGCTGCAAGCACTACAACTCCCAGCATGTACTGACAGTCTGCAGCCCTCAGGATATGCTGGGAGTTGTAGTACAGTAATACAACCCTCTGATAACTGCCGCTGTAGAAATGTATTGCTGGACCTTTTGGGCTGATGGTTGTCACCCACAGATTGCAGCCACCAGGAAACTCCTGCACATAGTGATTATAAAGGTTGTCCTCTCAGAGACTACAACTCCCAGCATACACTGAGAGCTGTATAAATAGAAGGTGTTCTGAGAGTTTTAGTTCGACTGAAAATGTTGTTCCCAAGGGATTTGACACAGATACAGATGAATCCAGGAAAGGAGCGGGTCAGCGTGTCGTGTCTCACTGGTTCTATATTGGTGGGCCCCAGGTACCCCAGTCCGACACTGGACAAAAGCGGTCCCCAAACTAAGACGTCTCCGGCCTCCTTCCTTCCTCCATCACGTCTGTTTGATGAGAAGAGCGGGCATCAAGCAGAGCGGCACACAAGTGCCAGGGTGCATATCATGCATGTAACCTGCCAGTGCCGGAGGGGGGGGGGGGCGCCTCAGCATGCGAAGTGCCTAGGGCAGCATGAACTCTAAATACAGGCCTGTAGTAGGGCCCTAAGAATCGGCTACTACACCTGTTATGAATGAGGTCATAATTCTAGTAGCAGCAATTAAGCTTTTCTTTACTTATTTCTCTAGCATTTCTGGTAATTCTGTTACTTGTCTTATTGTAATAACAAGAAGCGTTTGCGGTTACATTAGACTGAGCACTTCTACAAGTGATGATGTCCTGCTGCATGGATCATCACATCCATTTGTGGTTTTACCTCTGTTCACCCATTTTCTAGAATATTCTCCGTCATGATTGTGATTCTCTCTAGTGAAGATATTTGCTCCATGTGTAGTCATTATACATAATTATACAAACAGCAAAGATACTAACAGGAGACAGAGAGGAAAGATACAAGGCGTCAGGCTTTTAGAAGATGCGTTCATGATTAATGCAATAATCAAATATTTAAAGGTGAATTCTCATTTTCAACAATTCTGATATATAATAGATAGCTCTGATATACATGCCTTATGGCTGTAGGACTATCAGGTAACAGTGGGCTCGAGACACATCCAGGCCTCTTCATAAGATGTTCTAGTTTTAAACTGTTCACTTTGGAAATAATGCATGTCTCAAGCCACTCTGTACACACAGATCAGCGCTCATTTACAGAGCATTGTAAGGGGATCGTCGATAAGCATAGGGCAGTAGAAGATTGTTTGACTGATAAACACCCTGTGTGATAGGAACTATAGTTGCCTATACACTTTTAAAACTGTTGACCAAAAGTTCCTGTGTTTCCTATGTGGAGGGGTAAGCAGTTGCCACATTGCTGTGTTTGCCAAACTTATCTCCCTAAGGACAAAGTTGTCAACCAGTGTTAAATCCATTGCACCTAAAAAGATCTCCACCAAGATCTTTTGTTGGTGGAGCCCCCATATACCTCATACTGAGAGCCAACCTCATCGGCAGTTTTGGACAACTTTATTGTAGTGTTTAGTGTATGGGGACCTTTACTGTGGAGTCAAAGAAAAATGCAGTTATTTAGATGACCCATAATAAGTTGAAGGTTAAGGCTGCATTTAATAGTTCCGTGTTCAGCACGGACGTGGAATGCCTGTAATGGACTTCTCCTCCGCCTGGACAGCATCTGTGATAAGATGCTGGGAATGAGGGAACTGTACAGATATGCGCCGCGCTGTAATGAATCAGCGGCTCTGTCATTACAGCGCTGCGCATATCTGTACAGTTCCCCCGCTCCAGCATCTTATCACAGATGGTGCCGGCATTCCCCATCTGTGTTCTGTGCGGAACACGAAACGTGTGAATGTAGCCTACTGTCAGCAGAGAAATAGCCACAAGGAAGTATAGTGCATACACAGCTATGTTCTCAGTCATACAGTGTGCATGAGTGAGAAAACACCATTTTAATGCTTTGGTTGCAGCTGCTGAACAGTGAGTGAGAGGCACTTTCCCTGAGCTACCTATAATGGGATCATCCATGGCTACTGCAAACTGCCCTATCCTTTTATTCTTGGAAGGGAGAGCCAACACCAGAGGAATTGGCAACGGCTTACCCCACTTCTCTTTGCTCAGAACACATAAATGGTCGGCCATGTGTGGTGACCATGGGATGCTAGGTGGGTATAGCTGGGCTAGATGGTGGTGTTCCTGAGACATTTGTCACGGTGGCCAGGAGGTGGTATGCGCCAACCCCTGGATACACCAACAAAACACTTTTTAATATGGATGTAGGGGTGAAGTAAATCAACAGAGTTTGGAATGAATTTGAACAGGAAAACAATTTTATTGTAATTCCTTGAACGTAGTAGAGAGTAGTAAGTCTTTTCTTCAAATAGTAGTGCAATATATAAAATCCAATCCCTGAGCTGGGTATCTTTAAACTTGAACACAGCTTTTGGCTGAAGGAATAATACTTTAATGCTTTATTTAATTGGGAAGTCTTTGAATACTGTAGCTTGGCTTTAGGAGAAGAGAGAGGAGTGCACTGAGGGTTACTACAGGCTTATTGGGGGCCTCCTTAGACCCTAAGTCCTCAGCCGTGGGCTCTGGGAGAGAGGGGGGGGCCTAAGGAAACCTAGAAAGCGCAGTGAGTCTTGCTTTATCCGCTTACCTAGCACTGACTGGTAATCCTGCATTGGTTGTCAGGAGAGAGAAATAAGCTCCTTGTTTGAGTCTTGAGCAGGGGAGCCATAACAGCAGCTCCCTCACAGAAATCCTTTAAGAACTCGATCTTCCTCAGGGCAAGAACTCTTCCCTGATTGAACAGAACACATCAGGAAGGCCGTGATACTGAACAGGGATTGGCCAGATCACTTGAGGTACCCAGCTCATTAATTGATCAGGGAAACAACTCCCCACACATTATAGACAGTTGGCGAGTTAACCGTTTCCTTCAGCTGTGCATACAATACATGCAATTAGTGCACTAGACATCTAGTGGCATAAATAATAGTGCAAGCAGAATAGAAAAACATTGATATTAATAGAAAATACGGCAGAGTGCAGAGCCATTTACTCAGAGTGTCCTATACAAAAATATCTGACTATAGGTGAGCAAGAAACACAGCAGAGGCCACACCTACTATGGGACACTGCACATGTGTATAGAGGAATTGGCATAGAGAGCTGCTAGGTGTCAAGTTGGCGTAACCTAGAGTGTCTGTGCCCTAGGCCTGCAATGCCCCTCTGCCCCTCCTCCCCACCCTCCTCATCATTAGGAATGTGCCAGGCAGGATTTCTCCTGATCACCACTTGTCTGAACACTGCACATGTGCCTTAACTATCCAGTTCATGTGTAGTGTTCAGAAAAGTGATGAATAGGAGAAATCCTTCTAGGGGCATTCCTAATGATGAGGAGGAACAGAGAGGCATCGCAGGCCTAGGGCACACATAGTCATGGCCACACCAACTTTACACAGAGCTGCAAGTTTAAAAGTTGTTTTTTTAGGACAATAACTGCATGACCTGCCAAACGGACTTCAGGACAGATCTTGGATTAAAAGCAGCTATCCAATAGTACAAGCGGGCAGGATTGTGAGTACAGAGTCACTTTAAAGAGAATGTACCATCAGGTACACGCTCTTTAAAATCACACATGAATCAAACGGCACCGGCACGGGGAAGCCGGTGCCACGGTCCTTTTTTGGAACCGCGGCCTGGTTCCTGCATATGGCGCCGTTTTATTCATGGTTACCGGGCCTGGGTGAGGCACTGGAGGTGGTCCGGCCCGCCCCCAGTGGGAGGAAACCCCCGCCCCTCCATGATGCGGCTCCATTAGAATCCCGCTGCTTCCTCGTGCCGGCGCCGTTCGATTCATGTGTGATTTTAAAGAGCGTGTACCTGATGGTTAATTCTCTTTAAGGAGTACTCCAAAGTATATATTTTTTATTTTGATTTAATTTAGATGTAAAGGTGGACATTCACCATGGTATCCTGGTATTGTTTATTATGTACTTTTAGTACTGGAGACTGAACCGCTATCTATTTTGCAGCACAGTATATTGCGTAGGTACCTGTGGCACATTGAGGATCCAAAGTAATAGATAAGTGGGTCAAGACAGCAACTTATACTACTGATACAGGTGCACATGACATAAGCAAAATACAAAAAATCATTGCTTTTTGTGTAATAACCCAGGCAGTGAATTAAAAAGATGATATTAGTCGGTCCAAAACAAGTACAAAGACGACTAATACAGTCACAGTTAGAAGCACAGCTCGGGATCTAGTAAATGTGCTGTTGATTCCTGAGGAGCTCAGTTTTCTGATAACACCAATGTAGCAGAAGGTCGTGATCAATAAAGGTAAAAAAGAATAAGAGGAAGATATAAGTGGTAAAATAATTAAAATAAAGCTCTGTTGAATTTCAAATGAGAGCAAATCATAACAGGTTGTGATGTTGAGATCATTGATAACATAGGTTTGCTTAGTTATGAGAAGGGGCACAGTGCTGGATATGGATAGAGCCCAAATAAAACATACAGGCCACCCAAGCCCGGGTGTTGTCCGCCAGTAGAGAGAGTGTATTGGATAGACCACAGCCAGGTATCTGTCCACACTGATGCCGGTCATCAGCAGGATGGAGCAGTACATATTACTGTAAAATGCAGCAGTGACAATACGACACATCTCTTCTCCAACAAGCCAGTCATTCCAGAGAATCGATATATAATGGTGAAAGGGAGGAAAATTACAAAGAGCACGTCAGCAATGGCCAGGTTCAACATATAAACCACTGCTGGCTTCGTAACTCCTATCTTGAAGAGAAATATGATGATTGCCATTACATTTAAAGGGAATGCCACGGGAATACCAGGGTGTACACTGAGGTATAAGCCCTGTCATCCATTGACTAGTGAGATAATGTTTGGTTAGGGGGTATATGATTGATAACTGGCATTTCCACCTAGGAACAATAAAACAAGGTATATTAAAGAAATGTTAGACAAATGAGTTAAAAGGTTCATCAGCTATCAAGCTTTGTATATAATTATAAGAATAGCTCAGTATAAAATAACAGCACAAGAGCCAAGCACAGTACATATACCACACAGGGGGATGAGATGTCGCTGTACTTACCACTAGGTGTCACTACTGTGTCTTATGTAACCTTTTATGTATCTTTGCACAGCTGAAGTATGCCAGGTTTAACTACTGTATGTCATGTGTTGCTTTTCTCCACTCACAGGTCCAGGTGCTCTCTCCTTTCCTCAACTCATCTCTTCTTTCTTTCTCTCTCTCTCATCAGTTATTGCCTAAGAACGATGTAAAAATTGCCTTTGAACTTTCAAACCAATTATTTATACTAATATATATAAGTATATATATATTTTTTTGTGTGTGTGTGTGTGTTCATATTTTTCAAATGTTTTCTCATTGTTGTGTTGCTCACTAGCCCCATGTTGTGCTGACCCTCTCTTGTGACTTCCTCGAAGTGCTACGCAGATGTCGGATTATTTCAAGTGGGGGAGTATGTAGTGACCCGGTACGGGCCCCTAAGCTTAGTTTCACCTGAGTAAGGTAACTCTCGGGTTCACACAAGTGGGATGAGGTGTCCGCTGTACTTAGCGCATTTTCCCACTAGTTGTCACTACTGTGTCTTATGTAACCTGTCTTTTGCACAGCTGAAGTATTCCAGGGGTTAACTACTATATGTCATGTGTTGCCTTTTGTACACTCACAGGTGCAGGTGCTCTCTTTTCTTTCTTCAACCTATCTCTTATCAGCCCATCAATCACAGCCAGGGTTGGTTAGTTCCCTGTAGGGAGGACTTAGTTCCTGGTGGGTGGAGATCAGTCTAGTTCTGTCTAGTCTGGTTAGTGTGTTGGAGAAGGAGCAAAAAACAGACAAGTGTCTGGAAGAGCTAAGCCAGGGCCTGGCTTTGGCCAGGCCTTCTAACAGAGACACAGCTAGTAAGTTACAAGTTTATTTCTGATAAATACTAAAATAGCTATGCAGTGCTAAGCTACTGCAAGGGTAGAGAAGCCTTACGGGGAATCACCTTGTCCTAGCCTTGAACCTCTCTAAACCATGCAGGGCAGTTACCACAACCTTCACCCTTGTTTCACACGTAGTAATAGTGCGGCCGTATGTACGGATGTAATAGTGCGCCCGTATATTTGAGGGTTCGTGTGTATGCTGTGAAGTATAGGATATGCGGCTGCACAGTGCACACTATGTATGAATCTACGGCCCTATCGTAAACGGACCCGTAAAAAATGACAAGACCATTATTTGCGGTCTGAATATGCGGCCGAGGATTGACAGGGCGGCCCGTACGGAAGTACTTCAAAATAGCCGGGAATGATGCGAATGCCCGATGCCTCTAATAGTTACTATATTAAATTAATCAAAGGACATTTTATTTGTAATCAAGACACTTCGTGATCAATAATTATTTCTAACGAATCCATCATTTTGCAATTAAATATACTGTTAAAAAAAATAGATATATAAATAAATGTATATTTATCTATATATTTAATTTTTTGACATTATATTTAATTGCACAATGATGGATTCGTTAGAATTAAATTATTGACAAACGAAACTGAATTTATTTCCAAGAAAATGTGTTTTATTCATTAAATATTAATTAGTACAGGAAGCACTATAAGCCGGTAATTCATATTCCCGGTAATAGAGCTTTCTGTACTAATCATCACTTTACTTTAATGAAAACATCAAATGTTTCTTCTAATTATGTTATGACAATAACATTATTAGAAGAAACATTTAGAATTATATGTGCGCCTCAGCTGATTGGCTGTTCGGCTGAGCGCACATATAATGAGCCGGTCCGCAGTACAGTCACTTCATTGTGCTGCGGACCAGCGAAGAGGACACATCGGGTGAGTATAGAGCTCTCCACACCCCTCCCCAGCACTGCACCCCTCCCAGCAAGGAAGGGGGGTCAGTTAACCCCTTCCTTGCTGGGATGGGTGCAGTCTGACATCAGTCTGGCCCCCCGGGGGTTAAGGGGGATGCAGGTACATCCTCCCTAACCCCTTGGGGGTCAGACTGTAAGCAGCGATCTGTAAAGATGCTGCATACTGTAAGGAGCACAACACCGCTCACAATGATGGGTGTTGTGCTCCTGTTTGTGTGTTTTGTGTGTTTCTCCCTTTTTGTTTTTCAGATATCGGTATCCTGGGGATTACGTCGGATTCCATGGACCTACGTCGATGACCAGCGGTTTGTTCTTTGAATTTTTTTTTTAATAAAATGGTCAATGAGGGGTGTGGGGGTGTTTTTATTTGAATAAAAAATTTGTAAACTTGTGTCTTGTCTTTATTTCTTTACTTTATAGACTTAGTAGTGGAAGCCGTCTAATAGACGGAATCCATTACTAAGTTGGGGCCTAGTGTTAGCCGGTATAAAATGGCTAACACATAACCCCCCATTATTACCCCAGTACCCAATGCCACCAGGGGTACTGGGAAGAGCCGGGTGCCAGTGGTCCCGAGCGTCAATATTGGCGCTCCTGGACCGGGCGGCAGCAGGCTGGTAAGATTTAGGGCTGGGGAGGGCCTAAACCAAGGGCTCTTCCCACCCTGGTGTTACCAGGCTGCTGTCGTTTGGTTTTTAACCCGGCTGGTTATAAAATAGGGGGGACCCTATGCGTTTTTTTTTTTTAAATAAATAAATAATTAAAAAAAACCGCATTAGGGTCCCCCCTATTTTTATAACCAGCCGGGTTAAAAACCAAACGACAGCAGCCTGGTAACACCAGGGTGGGAAGAGCCATTGGTTTAGGCCCTCCCCAGCCTAAATCTTACCAGCCTGCCTGCCGCTCCGGTCCAGGAGCGCCAATATTGACGCTCCGGGACCACTGGCACCCGGCTCTTCCCCAGTACCCCTGGTGGCATTGGGTACTGGGGTAATAATGGGGGGTTAGTGTTAGCCATTTTATACCGGCTAACACTAGGCCCCAACTTAGTAATGGATTCCGTCTATTAGACGACTTCCACTACTAAGTCTATAAAGTAAAGAAATAAAGACAAGACACAAGTTTACAAATTTTTTTTATTCAAATAAAAACACCCCACACACCCCTCATGACCATTTTATTAAAAAAATTCAAAGAACAACGCTGGTCATCGAAGTAGTCCATGGAATCCGACGTAATCCCCAGGATACCGATATCTGAAAAACAAAAAGGGAGAAACACACAAAAAACACACAAACAGGAGCACAAACACCCATCATTGTGAGCGGTGTTGTGCTCCTTACAGTATGCAGCATCTTTACAGATAGCTGCTTACAGTCTGACCCCCAAGGGGTTAAGGGAGGATGTACTGCATCCCCCTTAACCCCCGGGGGGCCACACTGATGTCAGACTGCACCCATCCCAGCAATGGAAGGGGTTAAGTGACCCCCCTTCCTTGCTGGGAGGGGTGCAGTGCTGGGGAGGGGGTGGGGAGAGCTCTATACTCACCCCGATGTGTCCTCTTTGCTGGTCCGCAGCACAATGAAGTGACTGTACTGCGGACCGGCTCATTATATGTGCGCTGAGCCGAACAGCCAATCAGCTGATGCGCACATATAATTCTAAATGTTTCTTCTAATAATGCTATTGTCATAACATAATTAGAAGAAACATTTGATGTTTTCATTAAAGTAAAGTGATGATTAGTACAGAATGCTCTATTGCCGGCATATGAATTACCGGCTTATAGTGCTTCCTGTACTAATTAATATTTAATTAATAAAACACATTTTCGTTTAAATAAATACAGTTTCTTTTGTTCAATAATTTAATTCTAACGAATCCATCATTGTGCAATTAATATACTGTCAAAAAATAAATATATATATAAATATACATTTATTTATATATATATTTATTTTAACAGTATATTTAATTGCAAAATGATGGAAATCGTTTACATTTAATTATTGAACAATAAAAGGGACTTTATTAGACAGAAAATGTGTTTTATTAATTCAATATATTAACCATGAGAGACATCGGCTTATAGTGCAGAGGATCGCAAACCCCGGTAATAGCGAGTCATGTAAACTGTGTTCCCTGCTTTCCCAGATGCATCCAGAGGTGTTCCATCACTTTCTTAACATTTTATTTGTTATTTTTAGTTGAACCAGATTTCCAAGGTAAATGACCGTATGTTTTTGAGCCGCATGTCTATTTTTTTCCCACGGCCGTAGTTTCACCCGCACATTTACAGCCGCATAAAAAATACAGCCGCACAGTTACAGCGTGTGAAACCAGCCTCAAGGTGTAGGATCCCTCAAAGACTTTCTGTGGTGCGTAAACCTACTGTTCAGCCACCCCTAACCAGTGCTCACCAGCAGAAAAAAGCAGTCGGCCCAGAAATACATGAAGACTGTTAACTGATAAGTGTTGTGCAACCCTGGATGGTCCAGATGGATGGCGTAGTGGATAGCTGGTGGATGGCAACATGTCCCAACAAGGCTGCAACGTCAGCAAGGTGGTGGTGGAGTCATGTTTAACTGGAGAGCTGTAGGCCCATTTAGGGTTTCTGAAGTATAAAATGACCACGGCAAAGCATATAGAGTTTCTGACTGACCACTTTCTTCATGGCACAAAAGAAGAACCGTGCTTTCCGGAGCAAAATCATCTTTATGCATGATAATGCACCATTTCATGCTGCAAAGAATATCTCAGAGTCATTGCTGCTATGGGCATTAAAGGAGAGAACTCATGGGGTGGCCACCATCTTCCCCTGACATCAACCCCATATAGAACCTTTGGAGTATAATACAGCAAAAGATCTATGAGGGTGGGAGGCAGTTCACATCAAAATAATCTGGGAGCTATTCTGACATCATGTCAAGAAATTCAAGTAGAAAACTCTCCAAAACTACAAGTTCTATGGAAGCAAGAATTGTGAAGGTGATATCAAAGAAGGGTTCCTATGTTAACATGTAACTTGTTAGGATGTTTTGGATTGAAATAGCTTTGGAGTTCAGTAAATATGACCTCTTAATGCTGCAAATTCAACAAATGACCACTTTCAGTTCTTTAACCTCTTAACGACGCATGACGGGTATACCTGTCATGCGGCCGTTAAGAGTAAACAGAGAGGGCTCCCGGCGTGAGCCCTCTCTGCAGCGCGCGGTCCCCGGTTGCTAAGTGCAGCCAGGGACCGCGTGTATTAGCCGACGCGGCCGGCTAATTAACTATTCAAATGCCGCTGTCAAAGCTGACAGCTGCATTTGAATAGCAGCTGTGCCCCCTCTCCCTGGTGTCCAGTGGGGGATCTCCCCCCCCGCGATGCGATCACGGAGGGGAGATCCGTTCTAATGAGCCGGCCGGGCCTCTGCGTCGGAATGACGCTGATCCCGGCTCGGCAATCTATTCAGATGGTCTGCAGCAGACCATTATAATAGAGCACCGATCTGATGGATCATTGCTCTATTATATACACAGGATTGATCTCAATGGGAGATCAGTTCTGTGTATATAGAAGTCCCCCAGGGGGCTTCATATTACTGTAAGGGAAAGTTAATTAATTATAATTATAATTATTAATAAAAAATCCCCTCCCTAATAAAAGTCTGAATCACCCCCTTTTCCCAGGTTATAAATAAAAAGTAAATAAATAAATAAACATGTTTGCTATCGCCGCATGCGTAATCGCCCGAACTATTAATTAATCACATTCAGATCTCGCACGGTAAACGTGTAAGCGCAAAAAAAAACCAAAGTGCAAAATTGCGCATTTTTGGTTGCATCAAATCCAGAAAAAATGTAATATAAAGCGATCAAAAAGTCGTATATGAGTAATCAAGGTACTGATAGAAAGAACACATCATGGCGCAAAAAATGACACCTGACACAGCCCATAGACCAAAGGATAAAAGCGCTATAAGCCTGGGAATAGAGCGATTTTAAGGAACGTATATTTGTAACAATGGTTTTAATTTTTTACAGGCCATCAGATACAAATTAAAAAAATATATACAACATATATAACAACTACGTTTTCCATAGGACACACGGCGTAAAAATGAAGCCCCCCCAAAGAAAAATAATTGCTTTTTTTTTTTCAATTTCACTGCGCATATATTTTTTTTTTTGTTTCGCAGCATATTTTATGGAAAATTCAGCCTGTCATTGCGAAGTACAATTAGTGACGCAAAAAATAAGGGCTCATGTGGGTCTGTAGGTGTAAAATGCAAGTGCTATGGCCTTTTAAGCACATGGAGGAAAAAACGAAAACGCAAAAACGAAAGTTAGCACGGTCCTTAAGGGGTTAAAACCTATAAAATGTTTTGAAACTCTACTGTGCATAATAATTTGGAACAATAGCATTAAATTTTGAAGAATATACTGTTATCATCAAGAGGTTTGTTCAATAAAATTTGATTTATACTCTAACTAGTGATGACGTTTATTATACTGACTGTCATTTACGTCGACCATTTAGGAAAATTAGAGACAAATATAATTTGCAAAGTAACTTGGAACTTGGTGTATAATTATTTGATAGAAGTTTTCATGTCAGCAGGCCACAATTATTATATTTGGTACTCACCCTCTTCCTCTTCAAAATAATAGAATGAACCCAATAGAAAGTCTGTTGGAATTCCGCCTGAAAATATATTTAAAGTCATTAAAAAGCTATTTTCTATACTTATCTATACTGATTTATGATGGTTTAAATGGTTGTTATGATCCATTTCCATTTTCCCTAATATTATTTCAACAACCAGCAGGTAGGCACTCACTGGATATCATAAAGGGTCTCTCTGAGGGGGTATTGGCTCAGTGGTCCCTTGTTTTCACCAGGGATCTTGGCTACTGAGGACTGATACGGACTGATGCATCCAGAGTTTCAGTTACCAAAGTTATTGCTCTATGGACGATGTTAAATATTGCCTTGCACTTTCAAACCAGTTATTTACTAGTATACAATTTATGTGTTCATATTTTTCAAGTGTTCTCTCATTGATGTGTTACTCAATGCCTCATGCTGTGCTCACCCTCCTCATCACCTTCTCTAGGTGCTACGTCGATGTGGGCTTATTTCAAGGGGGGAGTATGTAGTGACCCGGTACGGGTCCCAAAGCAGCTTTTTTGACCTGAGTAAGGTATCTCTCCGTTCACACAGGTGGATGCGGTGTCCGCTGTACTTAGCCCAATTTAACACTAGGTGTTCACTACTGTGTCTTATGTAACATGTCTTTTGCCCACAGCTATTCCAGGGGTAACTACTGTATGTCACTTGTTGCCTTTTGTACAGGTGCGAGTGCTCTCTTTCCTTTCCTCAACCCTTCTCTTTCTCTCTCTTATCTGCACACTCTTCCAGTAAAATGTCTATTTTTCTGGAACGACCAGACTTTGGTTTGTCTATTCTGCACCCACACACACATCACTACACTTGTTTAATCTCTTTTGAATGCTGGTGAGGTGCCAAGACTGTCCAGGGCGGGGTCCTTTACCACTCCAGGCTACCAGTGCCCAAGTCACCTTAAACCCACTCAGCTGCACCACCACCACAAAAGCTGACCCTGCGGGAAGTTTACCCCAAACTAACACTCCCTGCGCATTACCGCACAAGACAGCACATAAATACAGCACCAGAAACAAACACAGCACATATACCAGGACCACGCACAGCCACCTAAATACAGCAACAGAGCCAAGTACAGTACATATAATAGCAGGACCAAGCACAACACATAAGGCCCATCCCAATTAAGAAAATGGGAAATTTTGTTTCTGACACCAGGGTGTGGGGGGTGTAGGCCCATGCCAAAAGGGTTCCTCCCTATAATCTGTCCCTGACACTACACATTGGGACCTTGTGTTATGTGGGAGATCACTAATGTACTGCTATCGCTAACCATAAAGAATCATTACTTATAGCTACCTGTAGAACTGTCATGTCTATAATTATTTAATGGTGGTTTTCATGTCAGCAGGCCACAATTATTATATTTGGTACTCACCCTCTTCCTTTATTCTGTTTTCGAAATAAAAGAATGAAAACCCTGGAAACTCCTTTGGAATTTCACCTGAAAATATATTTAAAGGCAGTTAAAAGCTTCTCTATACTTATTATATCTATATTGATTTATGATGGTTTAAATAGTTTTTTATGACCCATTTACTTTTTCCCTAATATTATTTTAACAACCAGCAGGTAGGCACTCACTGTATATCACAAAGAGTCTCTTCTGAGGGTATTGGCTCAGTGGTCCCTTGTTTTCACCAGGGATTTAGGCTACAGGCACCTTTACAAGTGGTCCCAGTTTAGGTTACGGCTAAGGGCACCTTTTACATGGGTTGATAACCATGGGCACTTGTCTACAGAGCCTTTAGATGGCTGAATTGATCATTTGTGCCATTTGAACTTATGTGGCCTACACATCCCATTTCCACAGGGCGATTTACAGTTGATAATAAAGATTTTAATGGCCATTCAAGATGGAATCAGTCAAAGAATTGTCCAGAACAAGTGTTCCTATAAATTCTTATTCTTCCAATAATCGGCAAGTGTAAAAGGGGCCTTTAGAGACCAGGTGTGAAGCAGGTATGAGCCAAGGTAAGGGCTTGCAGGGTTGTGCATAGGCAGTGGGAGGCAATAATTTAGGCAGGTAGTTCAGTTAAGTGTTAGGAAAGAAACGTACAGCCAAGTACTAAACAGCAGGCAGAGATCATGTCAGTTAACAAGCATTATTATTATTTTTTTTTTTTAAATACAGCATCTAAAGAACACCTGAGTCTAGGTATGTATTTCTTACATCATGCTGTTTAGCCGTGCTCCTGATATGCAGGAAAATGGGCTTCATGCCACTCGCTCCGATCTCCGGCTGCTAGTGAAAGCTGTCTGCCTATACACAGTATAGATAAACACTATAGATCAGGGTTGGGGAACCTTTTCCATGTCGGGGCCGGTCGGGCATTAATAAAAATCATTCGAGGGCCGCATACCTGCGCGGCAAATTAGTAGTGTGGGGTTGCAGCACCCAGGGGCAAGGCAAGTATTGCTGCGCCGAGTGCCACTGTATTGTAGTTAACCCCCAGTGATTTGCCTGCTATTGTAGTTAATCTCCAGTGATGCCCTGCTATATTGTAGTTAATCCCCAGTGATTGCCCTGCTATTGTAGTTAATCCCCGTGATGCCCCTGCTATTGTAGTTAATCTCCAGTGATGCCCTGCTATTGTAGTTACTCCCAGTGATGCCCCTGCTATTGTAGTTAATCCCCAGTGATGCCCCTGCTATGTAGTTAACCCCCAGTGATGCCCTGCTATTGTAGTTAACCCAGTTGATGCCCCTGCTATTGTAGTTAACCCCCAGTGATGCCACGCTATGTATTAACTCCCAGTGATGCCCCTGCTATTGTAGTTAACTCCCAGTGAGCCCATGCTATTGTAGTTAACCCCCAGTGGTGCCTTGCTATTGTATTTACACCCCCAGTGGTGCCTCTGCTATTGTAGTTAATCCCAGTGATGC
>NW_027209522.1:0-20009 GCF_027789765.1 Dendropsophus ebraccatus | reverse complement strand
CTATGTCCTTAAGAGGTTAAAGGACTAAATAAGGTTCAGGAGGGAAGTGTTTTTGTAAAAAAAAACTGAGCTCAAGAACAGGAGGACACAGTGAGAGGTTAGTTGGGGTAAAGATCAGAAGCAACGTGAGAAAATATTATTTTACTGAAAGAGTAGTAGATACCTGGAACAAACTTCCAGCAGAGGTGGTTGGTAAATCTACAATAACAGAATTTAAACACGTCTGGGATAAACATATATCCATCCTAAGATAATAAGAAAGAAAATACTAAAAGGGCAGACTAGATGGACCCACTTGTCTTTTTCTGCCGACAATCTTCTATGTTTCTATGTTTCTAATTCCTGGGGCTGGATGTGTGTATGATGAGATATGGACAAATAGCTACATTGTTACAGCGGCGGCGGCTGTGTCACCGTTCATCTTTACAGTATCCATATAGGACATAGTCAAAAGTAAAAGTCAAGAATCACTTTTACATAAGTCTGGACACCTGACCCCTGATTAATACAAAGTCAAAGTCAAGAATCATTTTTACACAAGTGCGACAAGTAACTTCTGATACCTGACTTCTGAACTACTGACCATTGACAACTGACTTTTGACTACCTCCACCTGACGTCTGACTACTGAACATTGACTTGTAACGCCTGGAGTAGTGGATCCACTGGACCGTCACCTGCGATGGCACTAACCTCAACCAGGGAGCAGAGTCTACAGGGGCCGCTGGTTTTCACCAGTGCCCGCCGCAAAGGCGGGATGGACTTGCTGCGGCAGGCGACCCCCAGGTCGCTAACCCCTGGCTTGGTTGCAAGTGACGGCAGGCGAGGCGTGGCAGGAGCAGTAGGCAGGAGATAGTGCAGGCAGAGGATTGTAGACGTGCTCGCAGGTGGCGGACAGGACTCAGGAACAATGGGAAGGCAGCGGGCAAGGACTAGGGACAAGGACCTGAAGACAGGAACAAGGGACAAGGACTAAGGTCAGGAACAACAGGGAGCTGGGCCAAACGCTATGGGAAGCATGTAGAGGCTCCAACACCTGTAGTGGGGCAGGGCTGGAATATATAGGGAGTGATTGGTGCAACTAACCAATTAGGGGCGGACTTGCCCTTTAAATCTGAGACAGCGGCGCGCGCGCGCCCTAGGAGGCGGAGACGCGCGCAGGCAGGCCGGCACAGACGGAGACAGGAGCGGAGGAGAGGTGAGGCGCCCCCAGGGGCCGAACTAGCAGCAGCGCCGGGTCCCTGCACAAGGACTCCGGCGGCTGCATGGGGCAGGAGGAGGTCGCGGCGGCGGCCCGGAAAACGGGACACCGCCGCGGCCGTGACATTACCCCCCCCCCCTTTGGCCTCCCCCTCTTTCTTGCCTGCAGATGGAGGCATCAGGCAAGTCCTGGTATTCCGCCGGTAGGCCGGACAAAGGCTTGGCGGGCTCGGGTGACAACATAGAGTACTTGGGCTGAGGTGACCTCAGACACTGGTTAGAACAGTCCTGACCACAACTAAGAACCTTCCCGGTTCTCCAGTCCAGCTTAGGGGCATGTAATTGCAGCTAAGGGAGTCCCAGGGAGGATGTTGGAAGAGAATGAGGCAGGACGTAGAAGGAGATCTTCTCCAGATGTGAAGTGCCCACCTGGAGGACTAGAGGTGCGGTCTGGTAGTGCACATGGTCGGTAAGAATCTCGCCCGTGACCGAGGAGATAGTCAGGGTTCTGGCTAGTGGGGTCACGGGTAGCCGCCATCTTTGGACCAAGTTGCCGCAATAAAACTGCCTGCTGACCCAGAATCGAGAAAGGGCAGAAGTCTGGTGAGTTTGTCCTGAGGGTGTCTGGATGGAGACTGGCACTGACAAACTTTGGAGAGGTGGCATTCACACTCAGGGAGACCTCTCCCACCGGACCTAGGTGCTGGCGTTTCCTGGACGCTTGAGGACGTTGGGGACATCTCAGCCGAAAGTGATCCGAACCACCGCAGTAGAGGCAGAGATTCAGCTCCAGACGACAAATTCTTTCATCAGGCGTCAGGTGAGCCCATTCCACCTGCATAGGAATCTCAGGAGTCGACTGGGACTCCGGAACGTCAGGATTCTGGAAGACCGGCGCCAGCTGGTGATGGCGACGGGACAGGCCTAGTCGCCGTTCATGCCAGACCTCCTCCTCTCTCTCAGAAAAACGAGTATCGACCCTGGTGGCCAGTAGGATGAGTTCGTTCAGGGAGGTAGGTAGGTCTCGGGCGGAAAGCACGTCTCCTCACCCGACTGGACAGGCCCTTCTTGAAGGTGGCTATTCGAGCGGCCTCATTCCAGTCCTAATTCTGCCGCCAGGGTGCGGAACTGGATGGCGTAGTCACCAACAGAGGAAGTTCCTTGGGATAGGTTGAGGAGAGCAGTCTCAGCCGAAGACGCATGGACAGGTTCCTCAAAGACAGAGCGGAACTCGGCCAGGAAAATTCGGAGATTAGCAGCCACAGGATCATCACGGTCCCACAGTGGTGTGGCCCAGGCCAGAGCTCTACCCTCCAATAGGCTGATGATGAAAGCCACTTTAGAGCGCTCGGTGGAAAACTGACTGCTTAGAAGTTCGATATGCATGGTGCATTGGGTCAGGAATCCTCTGCACAACTTGGAGTCACCAGAGTATTTACTTGGGAGAGCCAGTCGAAGTGTAGAAAAAGCAGCAGGAGTGGTGAGCGCTGGGCTGTAGTATGCTACTGTAAGGTGGCAGTGAGTTGCTGGATCTGCTGCGACTGTTGCTGGATTTGTTGCGCCTGTTGGGGCGACCACTCGGGCTATGTCACGGATATCAGGCACCTCGCCGGGATCCATGGTTGGAGCCTACTGTAACGCCTGGAGTAGTGGATCCACTGGACCGTCACCAGCGATGGCACTAACCTCACCAGGGAGCGGAGTCTAAGGGGCCGCTGGTTTTCACCAGAGCCCGCCGCAAGGCGGGATGGACTTGCTGCGGCAGGCGACCCCCAGGTCGCTACCCCTGGCTTGGTTGCAAGTGACGGCAGGCGAGGCGTGGCAGGAGCAGTAGGCAGGAGATAGTGCAGGCAGAGGATTGTAGACGTGCTCGCAGGTGGCGGACAGGACGGGCAGCGGGCAAGGACTAGGGACAAGGACTGAAGACAGGAACAAGGGACAAGGACTAAGGTCAGGAACAACAGGGAGCTGGGCCAAACGCTATGGGAAGCATATAGAGGCTCCAACACCTGTAGTGGGGCAGGGCTGGAATATATAGGGAGTGATTGGTGCAACTAACCAATTAGGGGCGGACTGGCCCTTTAAATCTAAGACAGCCGGCGCGCGCGCGCGCCCTAGGAGGCGGGGACGCGCGCCGCCGGCCGGCACAGACGGAGACAGGAGCGGAGGAGAGGTGAGGCGCCCCCAGGGGCCGAACTAGCAGCAGCGCCGGGTCCCTGCACAAGGAGCCCGGCGGCTGCATGGGGCAGGAGGAGGTCGCGGCGGCGGCCCGGAACACGGGACGCCGCTGCGGCCGTGACATGACTTCTGACTACTGACCATTGACAACTGACTTTTGACTACCTCTAGCTGACGTCTGACTCCTGAACATTGACAACTGACTTCTGACTACTGACCATTGACAACTGACTTTTGACTACCTCCAGCTGACGTCTGACTACTGAACATTGACAACTGACTTCTGACTATTGACCATTGACAACTGACTTTTGACTACCTATACCTGACTACTGACCATTGACAACTGACTTTTGACTATGTATACCTGACTTCTGATTAAATAATGTGTGCTATCTTATCTATGACTGTCTTTATTTTTTTTTTGCAGAAATTAGTAGTATAAGCGATTTTAAGAAACTATATAATAGGTTTTACAAGGCAAAAAAGCCTCTTTCTGTAATCAAAAAGCATTTTCCCAGCCTCCCCCCCCCCCTCACTTCTTATCTGTTAAATATCAGGCAAATCCGTCTTCATTAGAGAGAAGCCAGTGAAGACAGGTTCTGCTGTGTCCATTATATCCTATAGAGGGAGGAGAGGCCGAGGGAGATGAGTGAGCAGGAAGAAGAGACATGAAGGTCAGCTGTTTGTAGACTGTCCGGGCACCTAAACCGATGGATTCAGGGGTCAGAAAGTCAGTGCTTATCTAGGAACTTGCTGAGAGAAGATTGCAGAGTGTTGTGCTGTGCAGGACTGCTCTGTGCTCACTCACTCCTCTCAGCCCCTCCCCTCTCCATGGAGCATAATGGACACACAAATCCTGCTTCTTCTGAAGTGAGGGGGGAGCTAGGAAAACAGCTTTTTCAGTACAGAAGGAAACTTTTGGTAAATAAAACCTATTACAGAGTTTCTTAAAATCGCTTGTACTACAGATATTTATTGTCCCTATTCATATAAAAAAAAATTAAATAAATAAAGCAGGGGTGCTCGCATGTGTGGTTAGATCCTTTAAAAACTTAAGAATCAAAAACAGCTCCGTAATTGGTCACCTGGATCAGTCGTGTTGTTTGACACAACTCAAAATACAGCGTGAAAGTAGATGGGGAGCTGCCGCCACCATTCGGAACGCCCTCCTGGGTCCGGTAAGTAGATCAAGAGGATGGAAGTAGACAAATGGATGGCTTCCAAAGGTGCTCATACCCTTCAGGATCCAAGAAAAGCTAAGTCCAATAGAAAGTTGGCAGCAACTCTTTTATTGGTAATGAAGAGGGCACCAACAACCTAGAAACATGTTGTCCATTTAACCAATAAAAGAGTTGCTGTGCACTTTCTGTTGGACGCAGCTTCTCTTGGATCCTGAAGGGTACAGGCGCCTTTGGAAGCCATCCATTTGTATACTTCTCTCCTGTTGAAGTCCCTATCACATGATGTGTAATATCTTATCTCTATAATGTCAGCAGTTATGTATTACAAGTCCCTATTCAGTTTGAGTTTCACTTTCACTTTCAGTATTCAGGTAACAAAATGAAGTGATATCTGATCTCTGACTTGTCAGAAGTTTTGAAACATTGTATTTGTCTCAGTTTTGCAAATAGCCGACCTATTGCTGACCTGGAACAGAAGCACTAAAATTGCTGACTGAATGTGTGGAGCCCTGAAGCTTCTCTGCATGAAGAATAAGTGTCTGGGCAGGGACGTTATTTATGTCGTGAGAGACGGGAGCGCATGGGGCGCTGGTTGATTGCATACTAGAGCTCAGTGCATACTGATACCACTGCTCTGTCTGCAGCTGCCGGGATCACGCTGCCAGGGATGGGATGTGTGGGGCTGGAGGTGGAAAATGTCACAACCGGCACCCTGTGCTGCTGCCTAGCAATTAAAGTGAAACTCCAACAAAATAGGGACTTATAATACTTTACTGCTGACATTTCAGAGATAAGATGTCTCAACTCAGTAGTCAAATGTCAGTTGTCAGTAGTCAATAGTCAGTTGTCAGAAGTTAGTTGTCAATGCTGAGGTATAAGAGTCAGGTGTCACACTTGTGTATAAATGATTCTTGACTCGTACTTCTGACTATGTCCTAATATGGACACTACTGGAGGATAGGACATAATGGACAGCAGAATAGTGAGTGCAACTCTGGAGGATAAGACATAATGTAATGGCTGGAGTAGTGGATCCGCTGAATAACCGCTAGCGATGTCAAAGCTGCACCAGGGAGCAAAGTCTAAGGCGCCGCTGGTTTTCACCAGAGCCCGCCGTGAAGTGGATTGGACTTGCTGCAGCAGGCGACCCAATCACTACACACAGGCAGGATCACAGCAGGACTCACGGCTGGAACCAGGGCAGTAGTTTCAGACAGCAGGAACCACTGGCAGCAGGGACGTGCAGGAACCACGGGCAGGAATCATGGCAGAGCTGGGGCCATACTTTAAGGATAACTAAGCAGAGGCACCAACAGGGAGGTCAGGGCAGGGTCAGATATTTATAGGGGCTGTGCTAGGAGCAAAGACAAGTTAAGAGTGTACTGCCCCTTTAAATTTAACTGAGCTGGCGGGCATGCGCCCCAGGGGGTGGAATACCATGAGCAAGGACCTGCGGGCCTGAAACATGTTGGTCTGAAGGTTTTGGAGTGTGTTTTTATACAAATAGGTGAGGATTGGACTACACCGAGTTGCTTAATATCTTTTCCATGCGTGTTCCAGTTGGGCTGTTCCGAGCACAGGTGCATGGTTCCCGGCAGTAGTGATCAGCCATTGACTTTCCTCCCCACTTGGTAACTAAGACCAGTTACATTTGGGAGCATTTCATTTGTTAGCTCTTAGGTGGAATACCCCTTTAACTTCGCTTTATAGGACACATGAACTTTTTCTTCCCACAGTCAAATAAAAAGTGTATAAGGTGGAAAATACGGTGTGTGTGTGTGTGTGTGTGTGTATACATATATCTAATGGTAGACCCTCAATAAGCTTTTCTTCTATGATTTATATAATAACTTTTAGGCCATGTTCCCACTACGTGAGAGACTGGCCGTTCCGTGACCCGGCCGGGTAACGGAACGGCCGGTCTCTGTAAAGATCATTTCGGCCGGTACTTAGTACGGCCGGATCATCTTTCCGGCCGCAGTGTTCTGATTCCGGGCGCATCATCGCGCATCAGAACTCTCCTAGCACACAATGAAGCAAGCGGCCGGAGCTTACTATACTGTACTGTAGTATTCGCAAATAAAAAACTATACTTTTTTAAAATGATATTACAAAGAAATATGTAATGAATATAAATCTGTAATCTGTGGAGAACCCCTTTCGATATAATCAAAATGCAAACTATACGCAGAGGAAAATCCTTCCCTTAGCTGCTTCTATTAATCTCTTAAAGGGAACCACGATTGTGCTGATATGTTTCCCAGCTGCAGAGTATAGACTACTGTGCTGCTCCCCGAGGCCACCAGCCATGTCTGCAGCTGTAGCTTTACAAAGGGGAAAAAGTGGTTTATTCCGGTGCGCGAGGCCAAGAGGGGGGGGGGTCATCTGAGAGCTGCCTGTAACTAGTCGCTGCCCTCTGCCTGTCAATCATCCCTGTAGAGCATGCCTGACAAGCAGAGAGCTGTGACTAGTTACGGACAGCCACCCGGCCAGATAACTAGTTGACTAGATGACTAGACAATGGCGAGTAGCCTCATGTAGAATGATTGACAGTCGAAGGAGGTGGAGCCGCCTGAATTGGAGAGGAAGAGAGCTTGTGACTAGTTAGGGACAGCCACCCTGCCAGGTGGACTAGATGACTAGACATGGCGGGTAGCCTCCTCTAAATGATAAACAGCCAAAGGAGGTGGAGCCTGAAGGCAACAGTAGCTGAATGGGAGAGACGGAGAGTGGGATGCTGGATCACAGCGGCAGCGCAACTAGGTAAGTATGCACTGCTGTGATCTGCAAACTGACACAACAGATATATACATATCCTATATACATATCTGTGGCTCTGTGCTATAAGTTTCCATTGCTGCACAAATAATACAAGGATCGGACGTACAGCTCGGCCACTTGATTCTTTTGTGCTGTGTAAAGGCCCCACAAACGAATGCTGATCTTGCTGATCAATAGTCCGTCCTTTAGATGGCCCACAGTTCATGGTTATTGGCCGCACATTTACAGTTGGTGATTGATCAGCTGATCACTGGTCCTTTTGCCGATTATCAGTAATGAGCGTTCCTAGGAGTGAGGTTCTTAGCGCACAATTGATCACATTGTACGAGCCCATCTGCCACGTCACGGCGACCTCATTCAGATGGGTCCCTACACTAACACTATTATTCTTCTTATCCTCCAATTCCTCTAACCTGTCTGCTAGGGGCTTCTCTACAGGGACTGACTATACATTGCAGGTGATAAAGCTTTTACACCCACATGGATCCTGGGCTACATATACAGTGTTAGTGTAGGGACCACCTGAGGGCAGAAGTGCTGCCGGTGGGATCATAACATAGATGGAAATGGAATATAATAATCTGCGCCCATATAATTTTACTAACAATATTGGAGGAAATTGTTAGAATCATTGTTAGTATTCACTATAGGGAAATATATTTTAGTTATGGGGCTTTGGGGGTGCAGGCCGAGCTTATTATCTCTATATAAAACCATTTAATAAGTAATAAGTAAGTAATATGTTTTCTCCTTATTGTGTGACATTGCACAGTCATGGATACTATATGGGGACTGCACAGAGGGGCCTGATACTATATGGGTCCTGTATAGAGGGTGGACTGCACAGAGGGGCCTAATACTATATGGGGACTGTATAGAGGGTCTTATACATGCACTGCACAGAGGGACCTATCCTATATATGGACCTTACTACTATATAGGGGCACAGAGGGCCTACCTACGATATTGAGGCCCTGGGTAACAAGGGCGCCAAAAGCAAATTACATACAGGGGGGCATCTGGCCTAAGGTCAGCCGTGCTTTCATGGATGTGAAGAAATCTGGTTCCTAGTGTAAAAAATCTCACACATGCCTATAGAGATGCCTCCTTGTTCTTCTCCTTGACATGGTCTCCCCTTCCTTCTTGATTCCTGCAAGTGACTGTGTTGGATGCAGGAGACATTCTGAAACTTGATGACACTTGGAATCCTGGCATGACTGGAGCCCCGTCTGTACTGTGTCAGCTCCCGGCTGCTATCAGATTATTTCGTTATGACTAATTATTAATTAAACCCTTAACTCAGGATGTACCCGCAGGCGGGTAGGAAAGTTCAGAGGGGGGTCATGTTGGGGACTGAGGCTTCTAGCGGGCACGGTCCTGATTGCCGTGGCCCGCTAATTAGGCCATTTAAATGCAGCTTTTGGCTGCATTTAAATGGCCTGCATCCTCCATCCATTGGTGGTCTAATGGCGGGATTGTCACTGACGCGATGAGATAGCGAAGGGGCAATCCCTGCTTGCTGCTGGGCCAGGGCGTTGTGCCGTAATGGCACTGATCCCGCCTTAGCATTCCATTGCTATGGGCTCTGGCAGCTCAGAGCAATAGATCACTCATGGATCTATAAGTATTGCATAGATGTCTATGAGAAATCAGCGTAGTTATAAGAGGAGAAAATCTTCTCCCCTAATAAAGTTTAAATCACCCCTGTTCCTATTTTATAAATAAAAGTAAATAAATTAAAAACATATTTGGAATCACCGCGTGCAGAATTGCCTGAACTATTAAATTATCACATTCTTGATCTTTTACAGTAAAGAGTGTAAGTGGAAAAAATGCAAAAAATGCAAATTTTAAGTAAAATCAAATCCAGAAAAAATTGTAATAAAAAGCGTTCAAAAGTCGCAAATACGCAAGCAAGGTACCAATAGAAAGTACAGATCATAGTGCATAAAATGACACCTCACACAGCCAATAGACCAAAGGATAAAAGCATTATAAGGATGGGAATAGAGCAATTATAAGAAAATGTAGTTTTTAAATAGGGTTTTAATTTTTTGAAAGTTATATAAGTTGAATATCCTTCAGACGTGAGGAACATAGATAACATGTCAGTTTTACCATAGGGTGAACAGCGCAAACATAAACCCCCTGAAATGAAATAAAAAAATTGCTTCTTTTTTTCAATTTCATTACACAAATAATTTTTTTTCGGTTTCGCTGCATGTTTTATGGAGAAATTAAGTCAGTCAATGCAAAGTATAATGAGTGTCGCAGAAAATAAGGGCTCGTGTGGGTCTGTAGGTAAAAGAATGCAATCGCTATAGGCCTTTTAACATGAGGAGGAAAAAACGTAAACGCAAAAACAAAAATTGGCCTGGTGATCAAAGGGTTAAATGCTGCTGTCAAAACTGACAACTTGTACAAGCTATCCTGGTGGATGGTGGTGTGATCGGCTTGCTGTGATGCGATTGAAGCAATCCGATCCATCATACTTACAGCACGGATCCTCTTCTGGTTCCCAGCGATGTACCTGGCTTGGTGATCATTTCAGGCTATCTGCAGCTGCCTAAAACAATTGAGTGAAATAAAAACATTAATCAATGCAGAAACATATGTACTGCACTCATCCCTATAAGCAATCATAGCACTGCTCATAGGCGTTTCCCTAGGGGGACTACAAAAAAAATGTAACAAAGTTTTTTTAGAAATAAAAAAATCCTATCCCATAGTAAAAGTGTAAATCCCCTCCCTCTTCTCATTTTATAAATAAAAATATATGAGTAAACTGGATTGCGCATTTCCAGAAGAAAATACATAGTGGTTGAAAAGAGCGTCCCTTAACAGTGACATCCATTACAAGAAGGTTCAACCCTTGATTACATCCCTTTAAGAGAAATTATAGAGCCGTCCCTTCAAGAGTATTGTCTCTTTAAAAGCACCTTAGAAGCCGACTCTTGAAGAGTGACTTTAGTGCAGCCCCTTTATGAGTGGCTTTGGTACCGCCTCTTTAAAAGCAACTTTGGTACCGTCTCTTAAAGAGCAACTTTGGTCCCACCCCTTTAAGAGCTAAATTGGCTTCCAGCCCTTTAAGAGTGATTTGTACCGTCTCTCTAAGAGCGACTTTGGTACCGCCCCTTTAAGAGCTACTTAGGCACAGGCCTCGTTAAGAGCGTCTTTGCTACTGCCTCTTCAAGAGCAACCTTGGTACTGTCCCTGTAAGAGCTACTTGGTACCGTTAATTTTATGAGTGTCTTTGGTACTGCCCCTTGAAAAGGGAACTTTAGTGCCGCCCTTTAAGAGTGATTTCCAGTGCCATCCTTTTAAGCGTAACTTTCGTACTGTCCTGTAACATAACTTTGGTACCGCCCCTTTTAGAGCTAATTTCGCCCCTGTCCTTTAAGAGCGACTATGGTACCGTCCCTATAAGAGCATTTTTGCTACCGCCCCTTTAAGATCTACTTTGGTACTGTCCCTTTAAGAGTATGTTGGTACCACCCCTTCAAGAGCCAATTTGGCCCCGTCCCTTTAAGAGCTAATTTGTCACAGACTCCTTTAAGAGCTACTTTGGTACCGGCCCTTTAAAAGCAACTCTGGTACCGCCCCTTTAAAAGCAACTTTGGTACTATCCCTTTCAGAGCAATTTTGGTACCACCACTTTAAGAGCTAATTTGGCCTCAGTCCCTTTAAGAGTGATTTTGGTACCATCCTCTAAGAGCGAACTTTGGTACGTCCTATTTAGAGCACATTTGGTACCAATCCTTTAGAAGCTAATCTGGCCTCACCCCAATGTTTGGCACAGGCCTCTTTAAAAATGACTTTGGTACCCGCCTCTTTAGGAGTGACTTTGGTACCACTTCTTTACGAGTGACTATGATACTGACTCCTTAACAGTGACATCCACAGCAGCCGTATAATGGTAAAAATGACGTCTCATATAGCCCTATAAACCAGAACATAAAAGCCTCATAACAATGGTAATAGAGCAATTTTATACACATTTGGTAATTTTTAAAAAAAACGTTTTCTTTTCTTTTTTTTTTTTAAAGCAGTAACAAAAACAGTATAAAGCAGTATAACATTAGTTATATAAGTTGTCATCGCTCTGACTTGAGGAACATAGATAACAGGATAACAGGTCAGTTTTACCATAGGACGAATGGCGAAAAGATGAAATCCATGAAACAGCTTTTTTTCACAGCACTTTTATGGAAAAATTAATTGCAAATTTCAATTGCTATCCCAAACAATAAGACTCCATATGTCTGTAGGTGAAAAAATATAAGTGCTATGGCTTTTATACACCAGGAGGAAAAAACAGAAGTGCAAAAACAAAAACTAGCCCGATCCTTAAATAAAAAAATCCCATCCCATAATAAAAGTGTAAATCACCTCCTTCTTCCCATTTTATAAATATAAATAATAAACTGGATGTGCATTTCCAGAAGAAAATACATAGTGCTTGAAAAGAGCGCCCCTTTACAGTTACTTCCCTTTAAGAGAAAGTTCAAACCCTTGATTAACCTCCCTTTAAGCAAAAATTGTGGTTGTGGTCTCTTCAAGAACTATTTATGTATTGTGCTTTTAAAGCAACTTAGGTGCCGCCTTTATTGCAGTCCCGTTAAGAGTAATTTCGGTGCCATCCCTTTAAGTGCAACTTTGGTGCCCTCTTTTTAAGAGCGACTTTGGTACCGCTCCTTCAGGAGCGGCATTGGTACCACCCCTTTAAGAGTGGCTTTGGTACCGCCCCTTTAAGAGCTAATTTGGCCCCTGCCCTTTAAGAGCGACTATGGTACCGTCCCTATCAGAGCTTTTTTGTTATTGTTCCTTTAAGAGCGACTTTGGTACTGTCCCGTTAAGAGTATGTTTGATACCTCCCCTTCAAGAAGCTAATTTGGCCCAGTCCCTTCAAGAACTAATTTGTCACAGACTCCTTTAAGCTTTGCGTTGGTACCAGCCCTATAACCTCTTAAGGACATATGCCGCACCCGTACAGCATATGTCCACAAGAGAAGTTCAGAGGGGGGGCCGCGCCGCGACCTTACTCTGAACTGCCGCGATCCCGACTGCTATCTGCAGCACGGGACGGCGGCTATTAGGACCGCTAATTAGGACCGCTAGATGCAGCGATCACGGAGGGGTGGATCCCTTTATCTCTCCGAGCCGGGCCTCAGCGTCGAAATGACGCTGATCCCGGCTCGGTATTCTATTGCAATGGTCCTGCAGCAGGCCCAAAGCAATAGAGCACCGATCTCATGGATCTGTGCTGTGTGTATACAGCTACACTAATCTCCGTGAGAGATCAGTTTAGTTTGTATTAGAATCCCCCAGGCGGACTTCTAATTACTGTGTATGTGTAAAAAAAATTAAGTGTTTTTCATTAATAAAAAACCCCTCCGCTAATAAAAGTCTGAATCATCCCCCTTCTCCCATTTTATAATTAAAAATAAATAAATAAACATGTTTGTTATCGCCGCGTGCATAATCGCGTGAACTATTAATTTAGCACATTCCTGATCTCGCACAGTAAACAGTGGTAAGCGCAATAGACCCGCCAAAGTGCAAACATTTTGCATTTTTGGTTTGCATCAAATCCAGAAACATGTAATAAAAAGCGATCAAAAAGTTGCATATGCGCAATCAAGGTACCGATAGAAAAAGCACATCATGGCGCAAAAAAATTACACCTCAATCAGCCCCATAGACCAAAGGATAAAAGCGTTATAAGCATGGGAGCAATTTTAAGGAATGTTTCTTATCTGTAGAAGGTTTTATTTTTTAAAAAACCATCAAACAATATAAAAGTTATGCAAGTTTCATATCATTTTAATCGTACACGACTTGAGGAACGTATATTACTTCTAATTTTACATAGGACAAATGGCGTGAAAACGGAAAAAAAAAATAAGAAAAAGAATTGCAATTTTTTTCAATTTCACTGCGCATATCTTTTTTTTCTGGCTTCACAGCATATTATATGCAAAAATTAAGGCCTGTCATTGCAAAGTACAATTAGTGACACAAAAAATCAGGTGGGTTTCTAGGTGAAAAAAATGCGAAGTGTTATGGCCTTGTTAAACACAAGGAGGAAAAAACGAAAACGCAAAAACAGAAATTGGCTCTGTTTTTAAGAGCGACTCTGGTTACCCAGCCCTTTCCAAATGCTTTTGGCACCGTCGATTTAAGAGCGACTTTGGTACCACTTTCCTTTAAGAGCGGCATTGGTACCACCCCTTCAAGAGTTGTTTTTGGTACTGCTCCTTTAAAAGCAACTTCGGTACCAACCCTTTAAGAGCTACTTTGGTACTAGCCCTTTAAGAGCGACTCTGGTACCACCCCTTTAAACAACTACATTTGTACCCGCCCCTTTAAGACGACTTTGCTACCACCCCTTAAGAGCTGCCTTGGTACCCGTCCCTTTAAAAGCAACTTTGGTACCACCCCTTTAAGAGCAAATTTGGTTCCGCCCTTTAAGAGTGACTTTGGTACTGTCCTTATAAAGCGACTTTGGTACCACCCCTTGAGAGCGAATTTGGTACCACTTCTTTAAGAGCGGCTTTGGTACTGCACCTTTAAGAGACAACCTTGGTACTAGTGCCTTAAACTAGCGAGCTTCGATACTGTATTTATGAGTGACTTGACACTGGCACTTTATGAGCAACTTTGGTACCGTCCCTTTAAGAATGACTTTGGTGCCAACCTTCTAAGAGAGACTTTGGTGTCATCCCTTTAAGAGCAACCTTGTTGCTGACCCTTTAACACTAATTCGGTAACGGCCCTTTAAGAGTGACTTCAATTCTGACTTCTCAACACTGACATCCACAGCAGCCTTATAATGGTAAAAAATTACGTCTCATATAGCCGCATAGACCAAAACATAAAAGCCTCATAAGGACGGTAATAGAGTAATTTTATACACATTTAGTTATTTTTTTTTAAAAGGTTTTTTTTTCTTAAAGCAGTAACATAACACTAAAGTTATTTAAGTTGTAATTGCTCTGACTTGAGGAACATAGATAACAGGTCAGGTTTACCACAGGACGAATGGCGAAAAAGATGAACCCACCCTAAAAATTTAAACAAGCTTTTTCTTTTTTACAGCGCATGTCATTTTTGTCGTTTTCGCTGAATATTTTAATGGAAAAATAATTGCAAATTACGATTGGTATCTGAAAAAATAAGACTCCATATGTCTGTAGGTGAAAAAAATACAAGTGCTATGGACTTTTATACACAAGGAGGAAAAAACAGAAGTACAAAAAAAAAATTTGCCCGATCCTTAAGGGTTAAAGGACGACTCCAGCGAAAATCATTTATCCAGCAATTATAACACATTACAGAGTTTATAAACTTTATAATGTGTTTTGGTTAGGTATCTGCCCCTCTTCCCTATTCTCCCCCTCGACCCACAGGTCGCCATTTTGTGTTGATGTTGCCATCAAATGTATTCAAAGGGGAGGCGGCCTAACTTCCGTCCCTTAAGATAGACCCGCCCCGTTCTACTATGTCGCCAGATGACTCCACTTACTCAGCTCTGATTGGCTGATCAAGCTGTAAGCCATCTGCTGCTCTCCAGCCAAGAGCGGGAGCTTGTAAGGGGAGGCCGGATTATGACGCACTGGGAGCCGAATGGCATCATGGGAGCCGAACCTGAACTCAGGAGTGAGGGTAATTAGTGCACAGATGGTAAGTGCTATTTTTTTTTTCTTTAAGATAAGACTAAAAGGAAAAAAAAATCCGGCCTCCTCCACCCCTTAATAGCCGGCCATCTCTCACCTCTTTCCCCGACCCATGACAGCATTGTCATTGACCAAGGGAAATCCAATCACCGGTATATATTCTGTACTATACACAGAGTATAAAGTCTGTATATAGTACCAGAAGGATGTAATTATTAGAGGCTGGAATAAAAACACTAAATCAGTTTATTTCTCTCTCATCCAGCACAGCACTAGGAGCTGGTGCGGTCATGGATGGAGGAAATCTGGTCACCGGTGTAACAAATGTCCTACATGCTCATACAGCGCAGATCTTATAGCGCCTCCACCTACCTGTGGTGGTGCCAGCCTACTGGCTTGTTGTGCAGGGGTCCGTCCATGTTCTTCTTCCTGTTTCCTTCCTTCCTGCCTGCAGGTGTCGGTGTCCTTGGTGATGCTGAAGACATCTGATGGTGCTTGGGGTCCACTCTTACATGGTCTTCAGGCTTTGGATCCTCTTCTGCCAGGTGTTCAGGGTGTCCGCTCGCTCCGATGACGTTGGAGTTTGTGTTCAGCCAAAGATCTTCGAGGTGACGAAGGAAAATCCTCGGAATTCGGCCTGGTCCTTGGGTGACAAGCGCTTCTTCTTGACCTCGTCTGCCTCCATGGTGGAAAGACGGAACTTCTCCCTCTTCTTGGCCTTCTTGGTCTGTCGCTGAGGCTTCTTAGATGGTTTACTTACCTCAGGGTTGTTGGTGGGGTCATCCCGAGGGCTTCCACCGAGACCCAATCGATGCACTGGAAAAACGGATGTTCTCTGATGTCTGGGCGACTCCCAAGCGCTGAGCAGGATCTCTCTGGAGGAGCTGGAAGGAGAAAGCTGGGTGTGAATCTCTGGGAAGCTGAAGTGACAAATCTACCATGTTATACTAAACTTTTTTTAGGTATAATAATTGCCGATTTCTGATAATAACGACCGCATGTAATGTTCATGAACATTATATCCGCCATCACTATACAATAACAGCAGTTAGTCTGCCCAAAAAGACATTGTGGGAACATAGCCGTAACATGTACGATATACGTAACCTATATAGTAAGACACTGACCTGTATGATGAAGTCTTCGCGCCGGAGCTGGTGTCAGCGAAGAGCGCTGGGTGGGTATTCGCGTCGTCCGGTGACCATTTTGTTCATGATGACACCAAAGGAAACCAGTCTGCTCCGGCACCATATCCCTCCTCCGCCAGCATCTCAGGAGCCATGTAGCCTTTGGTCCCAGCGCATTCGGTGGCTTTTCGGTCTCCGAAGATGTTCTCAAGGGCAAGGCCGAAATCGTTATCTTTCACATGCCCTGTTTCCGCCACCAGGATGTTCTCGGGCTTGAGGTCTCGGTGGATGACGCCTCTTTGCGTGGAGATACTGGATGCCGCACACGAGCTCAGCGGCGTAGAATCTTGCGCTGGGGATGTTCAGCCGCCCGTTCGTCTTCAGGAATTGGTCGAAGTCCCCGCAGCTCACGTATTCCAGCCCAAGTAGAACAAGCATCTTGGTCTGGAATGCAAAATCTGCGTGGACCAGGAAGGGCTCCCAGATGCCAGCTGTAGCACTCGGTTCTCCACCATCACATCCGCCTCCTCGATGTCTTCTAGCAGGAGTCGCTTCATGATGACCTTCACCGCGAATCGTTGGCTGGTGACGATGTCTTCTGCCAACACGACCTTCCCGTAATTTCCTTCGCCGAGCACATGGTGGAACTGTAGTCTCTGCCGGATGGTGCTAGAGATGGTGCTCGGGCTGCCGGATGGTCGGACACCGCTGGGGACCTCCTAAAGAGAAGAAAAATAAATGGGGAGAGATTCTCACACTTGTAATATACATTATTCTCTATGACACCAATTTGTAAAGAGAAACTAAGAGCAAAATCTATTCTTTCTGGATATACTTATGAGAGTGTTTGGTGCATTGGGGACTGTACTTTACACCTCTTGAGTTTCTGGCAGGAGGATCAGTGCACCGAGAGGTAAAGCCCCAACCCCACAGAGCCGCCCTAAGCCGCATGGGATCATGGTAGCCAGCCCCCCAGATTATCAGACCCAGACTGGATCCCAGTCCATCTGACACAGTGCTCTCTGCTGCCACCTCTGTCCATGGTCAGGAAACTGTCCAGATCAGTAGCAAATCCCCAGATAAAAAAACCCTTCTGATCTCGACAGTTCCTGACATGGACAGAGGTGGCAGCAGTGAGCACTATGTCAGACTGGAAAGAATACATCACTTCCTGTAGGACATACCAGCTGCTGATAAGTACTGAAGACTTGAGATTTTTAATGGAAGTAATCTACAAATTTATATATTTTCTGATACCAGTTGATTTGAAGGAAAAAAATTCCACTGAGTTCCTTAGCAATTTTTTCCTTAGCCCTCCAGCAGCGCACACACTATACCATCATCTCCTAAAGCTCGCTGGTTTCCTATTTATTGGACTAGAGATCAGACTGGACTCCAGATCAGACCAGGAAGGAGTACCTGGAGGGTGCTACAGGTTTTTGCCCAAACAACTTCCATCATCCACAGCTCTCTAATACCATGATGGGTAGTTATCTCTTGGTATAACTTGCTCGGGCATTAGAGTAGCAATCTCCTGTATCTTCCATTATACACATTACCTGCAGGCTGCTTACACCTCGATAGTGTACCTGTCATGGAGTACACTCAGCCATCAGCGTAACATCCACTCTGCTGCAAGAATGTCAGGTATCCATGGATACGACCATGCAGGGGCGATACTGCATGCAACCCCCATTCTGATCCAATAGAGCTTCTACACAGTACGGACCTGGCGTGGTTGTATCCATGTGTGGTGTCCCACCACTGGTGTTGCTATTGGTTACAACTAGGGATGGTCCGAACCTGCCGAGGTTCGGGTTTGTATGAACCTGAGCTCTAGGCATCAGATTCCCGCTGTCTGCCCGCTTCCGTGCAGCGGGTGGATACAGCGGGAGGACCGCCTGGAAAAACTGGGATACAGCCTATGACTAGGGCTGTATCTCAAGTTTTCCCAGGCGGTCCTCCCGCTGTATCCACCCTCTCCATGGAGCGGGCAGACAGCATTAATCATTGCCGAAGTTCGGGTTCGTACGACCCAAACCGAACCAGTTCGGACCATCCCTAGTTACAACCTTTGTAAAAGCCGTACTTTTTGTGTGGAAGTGGTGATAGAGTGTTAAAGTTTTGCCACAAGATGTCACTGTTGTAAGTATGTGTATTCAGTTATTCACAGCTGTAGTACTGAAGGGTTATTGTTTGTTTATATGTCACATGGATCTATAGACCAATGAAAGTACTTTCTTCTTCTATCTTATCAATTTCTCTCTTTACTTCTAACTAATGTACTCTTCACCCATTCACAGCACACCTTACCGGGGCTGTAGATAGGAAGTCACATAGTAGAGAAAGTGTAGTGTATTTTGTCACTAGACTCTGTAGAGGAAGGACACAAGCCAGAACGCTCTCTACAGCAGTTCAGTTGGCCCTGGCCCTCTGCCAAGTCCCCAGTCTCAGTGTGCAGTTAGAGGCAGACCTAGGCACATGCAACCTACAGTTTCTTCTCAAGTAACTCCACTCAACACTATGCAGTGTTAAACCCTTCACTAGCAAGTCAGAGATCATCTCAACCCACGCTGTGGACAAGGAGAGTCACAGTGCAGGACACTATCCATATAAAGTAAAGGAACTGATAGAGCAAAGTTGCTAGAAGCCTATGAACTCTATGTCGCAGCGCAGGTGTAAGCAGGGAACGCTCAGCATTTCTCTCATCGCAGGTAACAAGGTCTGGGGCTTGTGTCACCCACTAGGACGGGTTCCCTTGACACTGGTAGGGCAATAGGTGTTCAAAAGTACAAAAAAGTCAAAACACGGGCACAAGTATTCTCTCTCACTCTTCTCAAGTATTTACACCTCCGACCTCCCAGCAGAGCACAGTACTACTTGGGTTGGGACTCTGACGACATCCTCCTTTCTACTCTTCTCATTTTCTACTCTCAACACACAACCCAGTCCGCACGACTGTACCACTCTCTATACTCTCACTCCAGATCTGGATCGTGAACCATCAAGTGTCTTTAATTTAATTCTTTTCCAGTATAACAATTTCACTTATAAAAATCAACAATTCCATAACAATATATCAAAAAACCCCCTTCCTTCTCGCACCCCCCCCCCCACACACACACACACGAAACACAACTTACGCGACCTCCCTCTCCCCCCATCCCTCCCTCACACTAATCCATCCCTTCATATATTTTAATACATCTTTTCCCATATTCCAAGGTCGGGGCACCAGATGACATCCATTGTCTCACAATAACAGCCTGGCAGAAATAAGAGCCTAAGTATGCTCATTCTTTTCCCCCGTTTCGTTCTCAGCTTAGAGTGTCTCCTAGCATGTTAGTTCGAGCTCAAAATTCCCCCCACCCTCTTAACGATACATTCACATACCCGATCCCAATATTCCCTTATAGCCTTGCAAAACCACAGCATGTGTCCTTGCCCGTTCCCTCCTCCCACATCTCGGTCGTTCCATTTCTTAATTTTATATAGAAACTTGGGGGTATAGTATAAATGATATTTTATATTAAACTGAACCATTCTATTACAGTCCGCCTTGGATACCATCTTGATATTTCTTACAATTCCCTCCCATTGGAGAGTCTTCAAGTCCCCCTACCTCACTTTCCCATTTTTGCCTACTAGTCTCCCAATACCCTGTTCTTTCTTCCTAATTGTTCCTTCTTGTAATTTTTTAATCAATAGAGGCGGCTTATATATGATATTATTAATATTCTTAAGACCTTTATTTAAGACCTTTTAAAATTCAAACCAATACTGCTCCTCAATCTTAAACTTCTTTCTGACTACATCCCACTTTTAATACCACTACCGAACCTAATATCGCCTACCTGTTTCAA
>NW_027209521.1:0-20173 GCF_027789765.1 Dendropsophus ebraccatus | reverse complement strand
TGATACTTTGTAGCATCTGCGTCTCCTGTTTTTTAGGATAATTAAAACTTATTTGTCTCATGTGTTTCTCCCGCTGCAACCCCTATGGAAGTTTTTTATACTACTAATGGGGTTCTTCCATACACAATATCTGATGAAAACTGCTTTATATATTATTATTGAGGGTACGTACTTATAAATATGAATTTTAGTAAGGCCCATGGACATAGACAACAATAGAGAGGGTCTGTCTCATTGATTAAAATGGGAAACATTACTGAGAATACTTTATGACCTTTCAAAAGGTCATTCCATAGGGAGGGGGAGCCCGAGCTGTGAGCTTCATCTATTGGGTCTCACAGCAAGTGCAAACTTAAAACATAACTTTTATTACAGGATTAAAATATACCAAAAAGTGTTCCCGCACACCAATTGCCCACTCTGGGCTGGAAGTGGATCTGTCTAGATCCCAGTCCTCTGGATATAATGTATAGATGAATGGGAGGTATACATGGGCCTGGGGATTCTAACTCTAGAACAGGATATCTGGAATGCCCTATACATAGACAGGATTATACGCCCTAATAACGGTGGCCCACTCCCAAACCTGTCCCTCTATGTTATGGTCCTAATACCCAGAGAGATACCACCACTGAGTGTCATGTACTCCCTGGGGGGGCAACAGTTTTGGATTGGGACCGCTATAGACCTCCTGTCCAGTTTAAAAGATTGTGTACTGACACAACTGCGCGGCTGTGTCAGTACACCAGCATGAACTTTTAAATCATTTAGGCCCTCCCAACATCATAATCAATCGGGATGCTGGGAGCTGCCCGGTCCAGTCCACAGAACACCACCTGAAGCCTTTCTTGCCCCTTTCTTGTGTATTTGCTACTGCCTGTGCGGGCTCTTCTATACCATACTGCCTCTCATCCGTGGTCTGGGAGGGTGCAGGTGCGGCTGGGCTTAGACATTGCAGGACTGTCATTCCTTCCTATAAGTAGATGAAACCGGCAACAAGCACAAGGAAAACATAAAAGTGGGGAGCGATCAACTTCTAAACCAGCTCTATTGTACAATGAAAGGAAAGGTAAAACAATGTTCACTCACTTCTCGGAGGGGAGATCGACCTACTCCCCCCCCGTTGCCCGGATCGCTTGTATTAGGATAGGCGGTATTCTACTGCTGGAAGTCCTCCCAGAGTCTTCAGTTCCGGCATGTATGTTGCGGACTCCCGTGGTGATCCTCCCAGGTGAACTCTCAATACACCCGGATAGGTGCACACCGCACTTAGAAATAAGCTATGAGTATAACTAAAACAAGTAGCCACAGACTCTGAGGTCTGTCAAGTGAAGATTCACATATACTTATACCTATGGGTAGTGTTCGACGATCACAAATAGTACATATTATAGAGGTATTTAGCAAATGCCGTTTTTATACAATTTTTTATATATCTTTTATATTATATTCTATATTATAATGATTTCCAAGTAGCAGAGATCTGATGTATGTTTTAAGGTTATAATCAATCACACAATATAAATTCATAATCACTCACTGTAGGGTGGATTTACCTTGTACTATGTAGTATCAATATAGATATATGTAAAGTGAAATTTATTATACTCTTATTTCTTTATTAACCTCCCAAGGGGCTTGAACCCATGACTTCAGCTAGGCTCATTGGTCATAGGCCAGACACTTACCACTAGACCATTTAGACATTCTGCCTCCTGCAGCTGATATTGGTAATGATCTATGTCCAGCACTATAAAGCCATATGGGATAGAGATAGTGATCTTATAAGTCTGGAAAACAGCAGAGAAGCATTTCCACTAAATGTAAAGAACGCTTTTTATGAGGATGTGTATTTTTATTTTATTTTATTCAATCTCCGGTTGAAAGATATGTGTTTAGCCAAATGTTTGTTAGTATCAGTGTAATGTGGATGATGATGTCAGAGGTCACTAGAGAGCAGAAAGCACTTCCGGGTCATCCATTACTGTTTTACTATAAAAGATTGTTGTTTGTTACCTGTATTATGCCTGATGAAGAGGGGATTGCACCCTCGAAACGCGTTGCATCAAATAAAAGCCTGAATTTGACTTCACACCAGTGCCAGGAGTTCTCCTCATTCAGAGAAGTTACAGGGGAACGTGGCCGGTGTTCCAATAGGGGTGGTTGCGCCAGACAAATCCCACCAACCTCTTCTGTTTACCACTATTGTAAAACAAGTAGACAACTTTATTCTGTCCGACGCGTATCAGAACTACAAGTTCCTTCATCAGGGACGATAATACATTAGATACTAAACACACATATTTATATATAAGAGGGGATACCCTCCCTTTTGTGATGTCACTTCCACTTTATTTTGTTAGAAAACCCTTCCCTTATTAACCCCCTTTCCTTTCATACTCGTTCTATTGTTTCATTAAGCCCATTTGGTACCAGGGTGTTTAATTTAAATATCCAATAACTTTCTCTTTTACATAATTTTGCAAATCTATTGAGTGAGAAATGTATTTGCTCTATTGGATATACTTTCAGTAGGCTATCGTCAGCATTATGAAACATCGCGAAATGACGGGACACACTGTGTTTCCCGTATTTATGTTTGATGTTGAAACGATGTGTATTAAATCTTTTGATAGTGTTTGACTAGTTCTACCCACGTACTGGAGGCCACACGGGCACTCCAGCACGTAGATCACATACTCTGATCCACAATTTAGATGACTTTTACCTATACAGTCTTTTAGAAAACGGATCCCTCTGTAAATATTCCAATTTTTCTTTAAAATATTTTTTATTTGTATATGATTGGCTGAATATCGAGTAATAAAATTAACATCATTTTTTTCTATTTTCTTGTATGTCACTTTTCTCTCCTTTCTTTTTATCGTCTTCTTTTTTCTTTCCCAAGTGTTCTTTGCTATTTCATTCCATAGCTCTTTTCTTTGCCCCTTCTATGATTTTGCGAGGGAACTTTTTTTGCAAAAATCTTTTCTCTAAAATATTAGTTTGTTCTTCGAAGATTTTTTCTTCTGTACAATTCCTTTTCATTCTTATCATTTGCCCAAAGGGGATATTTTCTTTCCAGCTCTTCTTATGTTGACTGGAAAAGTGCAAATAGCCGTTAGCATCTATTGGTTTAAAAAAAGTTTTTGTGTTGATAAGATTTTCTTTTATATATATATTTATATCTAAAAACACAATTTCATTTTGACTATAACTCTCACTAAATTTGAGACCCCATGTATTGTTATTAATAAAAAACATAAAATCTTTCAAATCCTCCTCTGTACCTTTCCATATTAGCAGCAGATCGTCTATGTACCTCCCATAAAAAACTATAAATTTTTTTAAAAAAACTTTCATAAATAATTTTTTTTTTCCTATAAATGGTATTTCCTGAAGGCCTGGATCACACATTGGTTGTACATGTCCAGATAGGGGTCATGTCTTTTCTGTTCCCAGCTGGATTTTCAATAAACCAAACTCAAAGAGAAGGCCTCCATCTTGAAGCCACTACCTTAATAATGGATTTAGTTGTCTTCCAGCTTTACACTAAGGGGGGTCCCCCGATTATCTTTTTAATTTACAATAGTGCCTACAGTGCACCAACTAAGACTGTGAGGGGTAAGTAGATGTAACTTCTCTTTGTATTGGACTGAACAGGACGTGCAACATATGGCGTAGTGCAGAGCTTGTTGGTGCACTAGCGCCTTCCATATGGAGAATTTCATTTGCCGGTGGTAATATCTTTTAAGGAACTTTTTCAATTACATTAAACTTTGCTTACAAGGATCTTCACAGTTTGGCTGGCTGGGGTTAACAAGCAATATTCGTAATCAATGAAGAATATGCAGATCTGTCACACAAGACCAGGAGGGGGTATACAGGAGTACGATCACTGACATGGAAGTCGGTCAGCTCCATCTCCAACCAAAGGCCTAAGAAGTGAACAGTAGATGCCAGGAGGCCCTTAGGCAGAAGATTATCCATTTGTGGACTACTAGAAGGTTGTAGAAACGTGATGCTTTTCTTGAAACATAAACTACCAGTAGTAATTTGCTTGTCTTGGCTTTGGAAATGCTGGAGTTGACTCACAGACAGGAACTTAAGGAACATTTGACTTGTGGAAGTGTTAAATTGGGCTGTGTTACGTTTTAGGACCACATCTCCACCCTTGAAGGTATGAAAAATATAAGACTTGGTCATTAGACATGAGGAATTTTTGAATACCGAGTCGAGTAGACCCCGATACTTGACTATTCGATGGAATATCAAATCCCATTAAAGTCTATGGGAGAAAAATGCTTGTTTATTGGAAACCAAAGTTCGACCATTTGGAGATCACCAAGTCCACAATGACACCTCAGGAAATGATGCAAACACCACTGGAATGCAACTAGGACAGCAGAGGAAGCATGCCGGGGTGCATCTAACATGCCAAAGTCGCAGCATTACACCACTATCATCAACTAAACACTCCCAAACACAATAAAACGTGTAAAGTTGAAAATACACAAGGAAACCTTCTTTCCTCTACATTAGCATGGACAGAAAGCCAAATTTTAAACAAAAGAAAACTTTTCATGCACCCCTTTAACCCTTAGGGGACACAGCCAGTTTTCATTTTTGCAATTTCGTTTTTTTCCTCCTTGTGTATATAAGTCCATAGGGCGTGCATTTTTTCCACCTAGAGACTCAGATGAGCCCCTATTTTTTGCGCCACCAATTGTACTTTGCAATGGCAGACGTAATTTTTGCCTAAAATATGCTGGAAAATCAGAAAAAAATTATATGTGTGGTGAAATTTAAAAACAAAACAAAAAACAAAACACAAATTTTTTTTATGGGGGGGGGGGTTGTTTTTATTCTGTTCACCCTAGGGTAAAACTGACTTGTTACACATGTTCCATAAGTTGTTATGATTACGATTACGATATGTAACTTGTATATTTTTTATTTTATTTGATGGTCTTTAAAAAATTGAAACCTTTTAAAAAAATATGTTTCTTAAAATTGCTCTATTACCATGCTTGAAGCGCTTTTATCCTTTAATCTATGAGGCCATGTGAGGTGTCATTTTTTGCGCCATGCTGTGTTCTTTCTATCGGTACCTTGATTGCGCATATGCGACTTTTTAATTGCTTTTCATTACGCTTACGCTGTGTTCTGTGCGAGATTTGGAATGCGATAATTTAATAGTTCAGGCGATTACACACGCAGCGATACCAAACATGTTTATTTATTAAATGGGGAATAAATAATAAACAAACTTTTTTTTTTTTTACACACATACTAGAAGTCCCGCTGAGGTTAGGGTCATTCCCCCTGGGGACTTCTAGTATTACTGCACTGACTGATAGATATACTGAATAGATCCATGAGATCTGTGCTCTATTGCTTTCGGCTGCTGCATTACGGAGCAGACCCCTGCCGGATGAGGATACGGGGATCGCCCCTCCGCGATCGTGTCGCAGGTGGACGATCCGCCCATTAGACCACCAGGGAAGGCAGACATCAAGTATTTAGATGCAGCTATCAACTTTGACAGCTGCCTCTAAATACTTAATAAGCGGGCACGGCGATCGGACCGTGGCTGCTAATAGCCGCGGTCCCGGGCTGCATATAGCACCCAGGATCGCGGCAGTTCAGAGCGGGGTCGCCGTGTGGACCCCCCTCTGAACTCCCTTAGTGGTTCAGTAATGTCCTGGTTCAGTAATGTCCTGGTGCAGCTAGGGGTTAAATCACCTTGCCTATGACAACTACAAATGGCATAGGCAAGGGGGAAATCAAACAGCACCCACCTCTAACTGTCATAGTGTGTGTGTGTGATGTGGTCAGACACGTTCTACACATAAAGGAGTGAGGTTCTCATGGAAACCATGTAATAAGTTGAAATTAAGGCCCGTTGGTGAGGTGAGCCCTCCAAAAATCCTGGGAGTTACAGGAGAACTGATAACAATACAGTCTTTTTAAGAGACGCTGGAATTAGAATTTTCACACTTTAAATCCTTTAAAGGCTATCTAAGGGAAGGTAATATTAAATTGAATTTGATGGAAAAACCATCCATCACTTCTGCGTCTACCAACCTGATTGATCCTGCCTGCTAAACAATGATTTCTTTCACCTAAAACCATATAGAAAGAAAATTAGCAGGCCCTTAAAGTGAGTCCTTCAAAAATTGATTTTGTGGCCCTTGAGGTGATTCCTCCAACATTCCCATTTGATTCAATTTAATAAAAAAAAGGTAAATGAAAGATTGAATTACATTCGAGTTAATGTAAAATTGAATATTAAATAAACAGCCGATAAAGTGGTCTTTACCAGCCTGCCTTTGAAACTGTTACAAAATGAAAGGAAGACGGAGGACACCCCCAAACAAGTTTTTATCCAGAGATAAAATTGTTCAAAATAGACAACACAAGGATCCTACCAAAATAGCAAGATTCTGATGAAAGTTGAAATGCCAAGTTTTTGCCCCCACACAAGTTTTTGCCTTAACAAGGGCTTTCGGGGGTCTCTCGTGCCTAAAATCACCTAATAACTAACTCACTCTGCTACACACCGTCTCCCCTCTCTAGCTCCAGGTAGTATCTGATAACGAATCTCAAATCCACTATTCTATGTATGGCCCTTGAGATGAGTACTTTTGAGGCCCTTGAGGTGAGCATTTTAGAAGCAGAGTTTGAGGCCCTTGAGGTAAGCTCTCCAAAAATTAGATTGAGGCCCTTGAGGTGAGCCCTCAGAAAACATTTATGGATGGCCCTTGAAGTGAGCCCTCTAAAAATGTATATGAAGGCCCTTGTAAGAGCCATCGAAAAAATTATGAGGATAGCCGTTTAGGTAAGCCTCAATGCTTTTTTTCCCCAAATGGCCCATTTCTACAATGGTTGAGGAGGAGGAAATGAGCTGGAGCAGACACATGACACTTCACTTTTGGTTGAAGACCAAAGTCAATGCAGTGGCTGATCATTTTTATGAGCGTCAGCCGGTTAGCACTGTCAGTTGACAGGCAGCTGCGCTTATCTGTAATGCTGCCCCCGGCTGCGCTGAACACCATTTCAGGCAGAACACTAGTGGCAGGGCAGGCCAGCACCTCAAAAGTGTACAGGGACAGTTTTCGCCAAATGTCCTAACTTAGAGATCCAGTAACTGTAGGCTGCCGAGGGATCAGGGAGAACAGGGTTGCAGTCGTCCAGGTACTCATACTCGTACAGGCCCTGCAGTGATAGAAGTTTCACGAGATTGGTGAGATTGGCAGGTTTAGAGGAAGGAGTGGACTGGGTAGATTATTGGGTGCTAGACAAGTGAGTGGCTATCCATTTTACTAGCTGTTCCCTTGGGCCTCAGCAGCGGTGTACCCCTGCCCCTGCCTAATTGTTCAATGAACCCAGGGATGCCTGATGACTGTAATGCTGGCTGCCTCTTGTGCCCCACTGGCATTTCCGCACCCCCGTCCTCGTCCCCGTCCCTTTGCACTAGCCTTACGCATTGGAGCTGTTGAACTGTTTTCAATTTTTCAATTTCAAGACAGTAGTACCATTTTTTTTTTTTTTGCACACTCTCAGTATACAGCTATACAGCCGTATACCCGATACATAATTTTTAAGAAATGCCTTCAGGCAACAGGCGTTCCAGTGGTTAATGTTACGCACAGAATGCAAAAAAGTACTACCAAATTATTATATTTTTTGACACACTCTCAGTATACAGCTGTATAGCCTTTATCTAAAGTTTTCAGCAAGTAGATACCCTGCAGCCTATTTCTCACAGTGCACTCCAGCTGCCCGCCTATCTGAACACACTGATGTGCTACTAGCCGGTTTAATGGCTGTATATATGTGTGATATCAATCTCTGCTATCTATAATTTTAGCCCTAACAAGGGCTTTTGGGGGTCCCTCCTGCCTAAAATCACCTAACACCTGACTGTCCCTGCTATACAATGTCTCTCTGTCTAGCTCCAAGTAGCATCTGATAACGAATCTCAAATCCACTATTTTATTACTGTAAAGGTCACATGGTGTAACCAGCCAATGAATGCAGATGCTTTTCTTTTTTTCCTTCCTCTGCACTCCTAGTGCCTGTCCCTGTCCCTGCCCTCCCCCCCCCCCCCCCCCCCCCACCTTGCATAGTTATTGTTAAAAAAAAAAAAAAAAGTCAGGGAAGGTGGAGGGGAATCAAAGTTTTACTGCGTTTTTGATCGAATACTCGATTGAAAACGAGTATTTCGAATAGTGTACTACTCGATCGAGTATCTCCTATCACTCATCACTATTGGTCATCTATTTATTGAGGTAATTGTGAGATGTCACAGACCTGTGAGTGGCCAAAACTATGTGAACATTGAGGTTGGGTTCACACTACGTATATTTCAGTCAGTATTGTGGTCCTCATATTACAACCAAACCAGGAGTGGATTAAAAACACAGGAAAGGATCTGTTCACATAATGGTGAAATTGAGTGGATGGCCGCCATATAACGGTAAATTAACTGCCATTATTTTAATATAACAGCCGTTGTTTTAAAATAACAGCAAATATTTGCCATTAAATGGCGGCCATCCACTCAATTTCACCATTGTGTGAACAGAGCCTTTCTGTGTTTTTAATCCACTCCTGGTTTTGGTTGCAATATGAGGACCACAATACTGACTGAAATATACGTAGTGTGAACCCAGCCTTAGGCTGTATTCGCACATTTGCAGGTTTGTTGTGTTTTCATTGTATACATAATTATGGCCTAATTGGTCATTTGCACTTTGCAGTGTTGTCTTAATTGACTGTCTGGGCTTTGTCATGGGCCCAGTATTACCAGGCTTCACCATGAGATCTGTATTACCAGCCCTAAACACACTTGTTTTTCTTGTCATAAATAATCAGGCAATGCTGATTCACCTGATGAAGTCTGGTAATGCTGATCCTCTGATGTAGCCTGGTATTGCTTATCATTTGATGTAGCCGGTTATTGCTGATCGCCTGATGTAGCCTTATATTGCTTATCACCTGATGTAGCCTAGCAATGCTGATCCAATGATGACGCCATGTAATGCTGAGCACATGATGAAGCCCTGTAATGCTGAGCACATGATGAAGCCTGGTAATGCTGATCACATGATGAAGCCTGGTAATGCTGATCACATGATGGAGCTTGGTAATGATGATCACATGATGAAACCTCGTAATGCCAATCACATGATGAAGCCTGTTAATGATGATCACATGATGAAGCCTGGCAATGCTGATCACATGATGAAGCCTGGTAATGCTGATCACATGATGAAGCCTGGTAATGTTGATCACATGATGAAGCCTGGTAATGCTGATCACATGATGAAGCCGGGTAATGCTGGTCCCCCCCCCCCCCCCCCCCAGAAGTGATGGCCAGAAAAGATTACATTATATAATTTTCTGCAAGGTCACAAAGAAGCCAAAAGAAACCTCTGAGCAACTGGACATCTTTCCTACATAATAATGTGCATGACTCCACTATCAGGAAGACACTAAACAATAACGGTGAGCATGGCAGGATAGCAAGGATAATGCTGCTCTCCATGAAGAACATTGCTGCCTGTCTGCAGTTTACTAAAGATCACCAGCAATGGCGTCGTCAGGCATGATCATATGGGGCTCAAGCCCCGAATGAATTTTGCCTAGCCCTGAAAGTTATTTGCTCCCGCCACTCGCCGAAATAACAGCAGCTGCGGATGTTGTGAGCTGTAGACAGCTGCCGCAGCACCACGATCCTGACCAGCCTCTCTTGTACCACCAGACACGCTCCAGCAAGTAACCCGGCAGTTTGTGCTTTCTCACATCACAGCGACCTGGATGACCTGAGAGGTGGTGCAAGTTGGTGAGAATTCTAACCGGAGGGGGGAGGGGGGTGTCTCAAGTGAGTTAGTGTGTGTGTGTGTTTGTTGCTGGGGGAAGGGGGGTTAAGATGGTTCCCGGTGGGGGTAATATGTGTGTGTGCGTATGTGTGGAGGGGGTCAAGATGGGGTCCAGGTGGGGTAGTATGTGGGGCAGAGATGGGGTCAGATGGTGGTAGTATGTGTGTGGGGGGGGGTCAGATAGGGTAGTATGTGTGTGTGTGTGTGTGTGTGTGTGTGTGTGTGGAGGGGGTCAGGTGGGGTAGTGTGTGTGTGTGGGGGGGTGCAGGTCTGGTCAATTGCAGCTAATCAGGGGAACTTTATTACTGCAAGTTCCCCTGATTAACTTTATTACTGCTAATTACAGCAGGCGCATTATTACTATAAGGGGCATAGCAGGTGCATTATTACTATATGGAGGAGAACAGCAGGGGACATTATTACTATATGGGGACACAGCAGGGGACATTATTACTATATGGGGGCACAGCAGGGGACAATATTACTATATGGAGGGCACAGCAGGCGCATTATTACTGTATGGGGGGGCACAGCAGGGGACATTATTACTATATGGAGGGCACAGAAAGGGACATTATTATTTTATGGGGCACAGCAGGGGACATTATTACTATATGGAAGACCACAGCAGGGGACATTATTACTATATAGTAGACTACAGCAGGGGGCATTATTACTATATGGGGCAAAGAGGGGCATTATTACAATATGGGGCACCGCAGGAGGCATTATTACTATATGGGGCACAGCAGAGAGCTTTATTAATATATGAAGGCACAGCAGGGGGTATTATTACTATAAGGGGGCACAGCCGAGGGGGCATTATTATTATATGGGGGCACAGCAGGTGCATTATTACTATATAGGAAGCACAGCAGAGGGGCAATATTACTATATGGAGGCACAGCAGGAGACATGATTCCTGTATGTGGGCACAGCAGGGGACATTATTACTATATGGAGGGTCCACAAGGAGGCATTATTACTATATGGGGCCACAGCAGTAGACATTATTATTATATGGGGGCACATCAGGGGACATTATTACTATATGGGGCACAGCAGCTGCATTATTACTATATGCACAAGCCTAAAGGACAGAAATGGCTGCACATCGCACCCATGGTTGACACGAAAGCTTGTTCAGCTACATTAAAACCAACATCAGAAGTTAGTATATCATTTTATCAAACCATATTGCCTCATGTATCAATGTGCAGGTCCCTGATACACATGAGTCCCTAACCAAACAACCCTGTGCCGGTCAGTGGCCGCAAAGCGTGAGCAAGCAGGGAAGGGGGGCCACAAATGGCCCTGCAACCCCAATGCCACAGGACCAAAACCCAAGGCCCCCCCAAACCCCACAGGCACCGCTGGCAGAGGAAGCTACCACCAAGCAACACAAGTGTAAACAAGCTGTTACCTCTCACTATTGCTCCTGCAGGTAGAATGGGAGAATCAAAGGAGGTACTTACCATATGTACACAGGGCCCTTGTGGTTTGGTCCTGTGGCGTTAGGGCTGCAGGGCCATTCCGTGGTCCCCCTTCCCTGCTTGCGCACGCTTTGCGGGGGTTTGCGGCCACTTATTACCACAGTGTTGTTTGGTTAGGGACTCGTGTATCAGAGACCTACACGTGGTACATAAGGCAATATGGTTTGATCAAATTATATACTAACTTCTGATGTTGGTTTTTAATGTAGCTGAACAGGCTTTCATGTCAACCATGGGTGCGATGTGCAGCCATATCTGTCCTTTAGGCTTGTGCATTATTACTATATGGAGGCACAGCAGGGGGCATTATTACTTTATGGGGCACAGCAGGGGCATTATTACTATATGACGGTGCACAGTAGGGGATATTTTACCATGTGGGGTAACACAGCAGGAGTCATTATTGCTTTGGGGCACAACACTGGACATTATTAGTATATGGGGGCACAGCAAGAGAGCCTACATACAGGGGGGCAACACACTTACCTACTTACTCACAAACACTAAGCAGTGGAATTACTACTGTATAGGAGCCTATAGGAGGGGAAAAGGTAAGGAAGTTGAAGGAAAAGTGTGGAGCCTAATGCTGCGTTTACACGTAACGATTATCGTGCGAATTTGCGCGATAACGGTCGAATTCGAACGATAATCGTACGTGTAAACGCAGCGAACGATCGAACGACGCACGATAAATCGTACATTTTGATCTTTCATCAGGTCATCAAATCGTCGTTCATCGTACGCAAAAAAACTCGCAAATCGTTCCGTGGTGAACAGTCTTTCGCCGATTTAACCAATGTGTGAGATAGGCTTAAACGATCGCAAACGATCGCAGTGCGAATTTTCGTTCGATATATCGTACCATCTAAATGCTGATTGTTATAAAAAAAAATCGTAAATTCGACATCGGTAATCATGCGATCGGGCCAATAATCGTTACGTGTAAACGCAGCATTAGATATTTGTCTGACAGGTTCTGAAGAGATGAATTGCAGCTGGAAGAAATCATCATGGTGGTCCGGGCCGGATGGAGAGGAAAAGGGAAAGAGAACATCTCAGATCAAAGAAGACGTCACCTGTGAGTCACTGAATGAGGTTTTTGCATTTTTAGAACGTTATCTGGTAGGAGTTCCCTGATGTAGAAAAGGTTGGTAAATACTGGGGGAGCTGTGGGAGTGTTGCCTGGGCAATGGTGTTTGCCTTGGCAGCCACAGTCATTATAAGTGGCAATAGAGCTGGGCTAATAGAGCGGTCATTGGGGTTACTAGCTTCTGCAATGGGCTCCTTCACTAACCGCTTATGACGGCACTCAGAGGGCCTGTGCCCCGGATGTTTTAGGATCCTATCAACGCCCCTGATCACCAGAAATACTGAAAGTTTCCAGACAAAATTTACAAGACAATCTATGAATTCTAAATAGCAGAATCAGGGAACAAAGACAAGAAAAGGAACACAGGACCAGGACGTGATCTAACTGAGAAACACAAACTAAGCTAAGAAAAAAAACTCCACTAAAACATCTAGACTAGGGATGAGCAAACTTTTGAAAAGTTTGGTTCGGTTCGATCCGGCGAACTTTCGTGAAGTTCGGATTCATAAGAACCAAACCTAAAACGAACCTTGCTATAACAGCTGAATAATTGCAGCTACAATAGTGGGAGTCTGATAGGGTATAGTTCCATTTAGTTGCAGTTGCTATTACAATGAAAAAGTGGAAAATCATCAAAGTGCAAAAATAGTGAAAAAAATTAGCCAAGGTGTAAGTGATTACACGGGACATAGGACACAAAGTTCCTTGGACCCAGTAGGGGGGAAAACAGACATTTGACAGTGGAACCAGCAGTAGTAATAGTACTGTATTGGACCCAGTGTGGAGGAGGGGGAGGAGGAGACAGTAGCACTTGACTGCAAACAGCCCAGTATGGTTGAAAAGAGACTATTGGAGGAGGCGGCACCACTTGATTGCACCAGGCCAGTATGATTGAGAACAGACTATTTGAGGAGGAGGAGGAGGCAGTACCTGATTGCACCCAGGCCAGTATGATTGAGAACAGACTATTCATGGAGGAGGATGGTCAGCCTTGGAGTGGTGACCTGGGATTCCTTACTGATGATGTTGGTTACCGCACTTTCCAGAATACGGTACGAGTGGGATGATGTCCTTGATGCCTGCTCACAGAGTTGCGTCCTCAAAACGGATCAACAATTGGCACAACATGTTTGAAGAAAACCTGTGCACTATGAGGTTTATCACATGTGCCATACAAGGTGTATGACTCCCTGCTGCACTGAAGAGAAAAGGTTCCTCCCTTTGTGGGCTACAACACTTCCCACCGTTAGTTGACCTTGGCTAGGCCATTCATATATCTCCTACCTGATGGTCCGGAGGAGCTCCTGCCCACTGTGGCTTTGTTCACCCAGACTCACAAAATGGAGGACAGCCTGAGAGCGCCGGGCCTGACATAGTTGGTAAGACACCGGGGCAGGTTGGACTGCAGTCAGAGCGGTGGACAGTTGCAAGCTAGTGGAGGCAGAACTTGTGCAGAACTGGCCCCCTAAAGCACAGAGGAAGTGACAGTGGCAAGAATGGGCTAACTTTATGGTGGTCTTCTGGGGAATGTTGACCCAATGGGCACTAACAGACATGTTACTTTCTTTTTAACTTTTTGTTGTTGCAGCTAAACGGGGTTCTTCTATTTTTTTAACCTGATTGTAAAGATATGAATTATTTCACTTAATAAATTCGATAAGCTTGAACACTGAAGTTGCTTTCATGTGTCTTGGTTGATACTCACAGACAGCTGTCTCGTTACATTTTGATTAGGTAGCACCCAGGTATATCTGAGGAGACTCATTTAAGGTCTCACCCTAACAGGGGTGACAACACATCTTGATATTCACAGAAAACCAGGATACAATGGATTATAGGAGTAATAATTCCTTGTATCCTGGTCTATTCTGTGACAAAAGTACAATTTTGCGTCGCCGTTGTTATTTTACCAGATTCGTAACGAACTTTCTCCAAAGTTCGTAATGAAACTGGTTCGTAACGGTTCGGTTCGCTCATCCCTAATCTAGACATAAGCAATCAAGATAAGACTAAGAGAGGAATGCCTAGCCAATGCCTCAGTATTTAGAACACAGAAGATGAGATAGCAGGATGGGTATGCTATACTTAACACTCCCATGGATATAATGACTTAAGGAGGACACTTTTATAACATGACTTCTGTTTTTTTTTTTTTTCTTCTTTTATTGGATTATGTATAAAAATTAAAGTTAATACTTGTACATAGACATATATGGGTGCCAAATTACATATTGGTACAACTCAAAACCCATAATAAGTCAAGAATTGGCCGTGGATATAAGGTGTTTTTCTGCTTATATATCCATTCTAGTTAAGAACCAATGCTGGATAATCAGAATTTCTAGATTGTGAGACCTTATCTGTAGACCCAAAGAGTAATATAGGTGGATTCATTGGCCATTTGGTAATAAATATAACATATTTATTAATAATTGACACAGACTTTAATAAGCCTTTGCTATTCTTTGGTTACAAAGTGGATTTTCTTCTTGAAAGCCTCTATAATGTCCTTGTTCCTGAGGCTGTATATAACGGATTCATCATAGGTGTTAATACTGTGTATAGCAGGGCCACCAGAGAGTCCACATCTGAGGAGTAGGAGGCCTTTGGTCGGATATACATGAAGATTAGTGGCAAGTAGAAGATACTGACCACCGCAAAGTGTGAGCCGCATGTGGAGAACGTCTTCTTGCGTCCTTTGGAATCCATTTTGAGGATAGTTAATATGATTTTAATGTAAGAAACGACCACAAGAGTCAGTGTTATTAGAAGAACTGATGCCCCAATCGTGGAGCCGACCACTACATTTAAGGAGGTGTCAGAACAAGCCAGCTGCAACAATGGTGGATGGTCACAGTAGTAATGATAAATGATATTAGGGCCACAAAATGGTAACTTCAAGGCTAAGATTAAGACTGTGGCCGTAACAGCAAAACCACTAGACCATACTATAACCATCAACAGCAGATAGAGTCTCTTAGTCATGATGTTTGGGTAATGTAGAGGAGAACATATGGCGACATATCGGTCATAAGCCATTACTGTCAGTAATAAACACTCTGTAACTACTAAAGACTCAAAAATATACATCTGAGCAAAGCAGGCCGTATAAGAAATGGTGTCAAGGTTCATGGAGAATTTGGCCAACATCTTGGGTACAGTTACCGTTGCGTAGCTCAAATCAAGTAAAGACAAATTACCTACAAAGAAATACATGGGAGTATGCAACCGGGGGTCAAGTACCACCAAGAAGAAGATGCTTCCATTCCCAGTGATGGTGAACAGGTAGATAAGAAGGAATGCACAGAACAGCACAAGCTGAAACCTCTGAAGACTCGGGAAGCCAAAGATGATGAATTCAGTTACAAGAGTAATGGTCAGATTAGGAGAAACTACTAGGCGGGGGTAATCCTCATCCACCTGCTTCATACAATTAAATGGGAAATGTTAACAAAAAGTGATTGGAGAAAAGGTGGTGGGAGACTACAAGTAAGTTTGGGCCTCTGAATTGCTTTGGCCACCGTCCCACTTGTAGAGTCTGCCTTGGGACGTTATTTTGAGGTTGATGACTACTTAAATGGTAACTTATGTTCTTACATTTTTAATTCTGAGAAGATGTTTGTTGAATGCATGGGTGGAGTAAGGTTTTTTCCTTGGTATATTAATATTTTTGGTGAGGTTACTCGATGAGCCAACCAAGCATTAGTAGAAAATATGAGTTTCTGTGATGTCCAATAATAAGTGTACATGGATCTGTTAGATTTCTTATCTGCCAGGCCCTCTAGCATTGCCCCACAGCCAACTGTTACCCAGCCTATGTTTGACCTTATGTATCATATAGAAAGCTAAGGATTTTCTTGCCTGTCCATAGTGGCACTACCTGGTTTGCCATCTGCTTTGGTGGTACTCATGTTCCACATATACAGCTGAAGGTCTGTCTACCTGACTGCCTTCTGTGCCGGCGGCGCCTACGGAGTGGGGGGAGCCTTGGGGTTTGGTCCTTTGACAGTGGGGTTGTGGGGCCATTCTGGGGTCCCTCTTTCCTGCTTTCTTCCGCTATGCGGGGTTGGCCTTCGCTATCAACTGACCTATTTGCCTGTTTCTATTGTTACTGTTGATTTTTGCACTAAGTACTTGAGCACTTTGTTAATATTTTTGCACCAAAGATACCTTCTATAAGTAAAGTTTGGACTCTGTTTAAAGTGGGACTCTGTCATCTTTACTGCCGGACTTGCACCCACACTCGCACTTCACAGTAGCTTTAACCAAGGTCTGGTTGCCGTGTGTCTGGTGGTGGGTGTTACCACTCCTGGCCACCGTGACAAGTAGCCTCCAAAACACCAGAACCCATCAGCTCTTACACCAGTTCCAGCAACCCAGGCAACAGCACCTTCTCTTGCTAAACCCTGATCAGTGAGATCAGCATCGGGCAGGAGAGTAATCTAGAAGTGATGTTCATCACCTCCAGCAGGGGCGTAACTAGAAATATCTGGGCCCCATGGCAAACTTTTGATTGCCCCCCCCCCCCCCTTCTATCCTGACTGACCACTTAGCTGTCAAATCTAGTCATAACTGCAAGCGTTCATCAGGAGTGCTTGCAGTTAAAGGGACATTTGCAGAATCCCAGAGGCCCCGCTCGGCCACCTGGTGCTCCAAATTATGACAGCTCAGGGGGCTCAGCGCATTGCAAGAGCAGGCAATAGGGTCCCCTGATATGGTGGTCCCCATAGCAGCCGCTACAGTGGTAGTTAGGCCCCTGACCTCTAGATTGCTAAATGTAGACGCACCGCAGCAACTTACCAAGAACGGGAGCTGAAGGACCTGCAGGACCTTTAATGATGTCACAGTCATGTGATTAGTCATATGACTGGGAGAAGGGCTCCCTGTTGATACTGTAAGTCACGAAAATCTGTATAACATTTGTGTGTCTGCCTATATGTAACAGTGCTGTTTGCGTATGGTGATGTAGCAGAGTTGTGTCTGTCTGGACGTAGCAGAGCTGTTTGTGTTCGGTGATGTAGCAGAGGTGTGTCTGTCTGGACGTAGCAGAGCTGTTTGCATATGGTGATGTAGCAGAGCTGTTTGTGTTTGGTGATGTAGCAGAGGTGTGTCTGTCTGGAAGTAGCAGAGCTGTTTGTGTATGGTGATATTGCCAAGGTGTAGGGTGATTTAGCTGAGGTAAGTATAGAAAAAAAACAAATGAGTAAGATACAGTTGTTCTGGCCATTTTTTTTTCTGTTCTATATGTGGAGGTAGTGGATACCTCCATTTGGCCGTGCACTCCACCCATTTCCTGGGGTTGTTCTAAGCAGAGACTATATGGTTCCTGCATGCCCAGTGTGTAAGAACCAGTTTGTATTAGCCCAAGAGAGACCTGTGTCAGTGTAGGACCATCTCCTTGAGTCACCTTAATGTGGTAAGATTCTAATTAATCAAATGGTTTGCTAAGAACCCAATTTTTTCTAAATTTTCGATAGTGGTTTTATCACTCTTTAATATCCGTATTATGTATCTTTAATATCCGTATTATGTATATAGTATGTCTTAGCAATTGCAGGTTGCTGTTGCACTCTTTTTTTACAGCAGGGGTACAGTATGTGCCTGTATAGTAATGTAGTAGTACAGTGGATGTCTGTGGGTATGTTTATGTAGCAGAGCTGGGTGTGTCTTGTGCATGCGCAGAGCTGTGTATACAGTGTCGGACTGGGCCACCGGGGGACCGGGTATTTGCCCTGTGGGCCCCGAGCAGGAGTAGGCCCCGCCCCCAGTCAGGGGACACAGGGCTGGAGACCACATCAATGTGGTCTCAACCTAGTAAGCCCAGCGGGGCCCCCCGTGCTCCTGGGGGGCCCACTCAGCCGCCGATTGCTGCACCTTCCCTTTTAACTGGAAGTGATCGCAACGATCGCTTCCAGTTAAATGTAGTAGTGTTCCGATTGACAGAGCGAGAAGCCATAGGCTTCCGCTCTGTCAATCAATCTTGTGACTGCAAGCAGCTTCTTGCTTGCAATCACAAGAGTGCCGTCCCCGCCTTCGCCACCGACAGCCGAGAAGCTCCTGGTCCGGGCAAGCGTCATCACCACTGAGCTCTGTGCGCAGTGCGGCAGCTAGGACTTCGGTTCACGTAGCGCATACCGAAGTCCCAGCCGCTGCGGCGCGCATGGAGCTCAGTGGTGATGACGCTGCCTGGGACCATGAGCTTCTCGTCTGTCGGGAAGAGAGAAGAGACCCGCGACCGTCGGGGGGAGCGTGGTGACAGGGAGTTGTGTTTTGTTTGTTTTTTTATCATAGGGGACAGCACTGGCGGCTATAGGGGGCAGATGGACAACAAGAGGGGGCTATGGGGGCAAATGGACAACATGAGGGGAGCTATGGGGGCAGATGGACAACATGAGGGGGCTATGGGGGCGATGGAAAACATGAAAGGGCTATGGGGGCAGATGGACAACATGAGGGGGGCTATGGGGCAGATGGACAACATGAGGGGGCTATGGGGGCAGATGGACAACATGAGGGGGCTATGGGGCAGATGGAAAACATGAGGGGGCTATGGGGGGAGATGGACAACATGAGGGGGCTATGGGTGGAGATGGACAACATGAGGGGGCTATGGGGGGAGATGGACAACATGAGGGGGGCTATGGGGGGAGATGGACAACAAGAGGGGGCTATGGGGGAATGGACAAACAGGGGAGCTGGGCAACATGAGGGGGCTATGGGGGGAGATGGACAATATAAGGGGCTATAGGGGGAATAGACAACATGAGGGGGCTATAGGGGGAGATGGACAACATGAGGGGGCTATAAGGGGAGATGGACAATATAAGGGGGCTATAGGGGAAGGACACAACATGAGGGGGGCTATAGGGAGATGGACAACATGTGGGGGCTTAAAGGGAGATGGACAATATAAGAGGGCTATAGGGGGAATGGACAACATGAGGGGGCTATAGGGGGGAGATGGAAACATGAGGGTGCTATAGGGGAAAGGGACAACATGGGGGAGGCGGACAACATGAGGGGCTATAGGGGGGAATGGACAACATGGGGGGCTATAGGGGGGAGATGGACAACATGATGGACAACATGAGGGGCTATAGGGGGAGAGGGACAACATGATGGACAACATGAGGGGCTATAGGGGGAGAGGGACAACATGAGGGGAGCTATGGGGGGAATGGACAACATGAGGGGCTATAGGGGGGAGATGGACAACATGAGGGGGCTATAGGGGGAATGGACAACATGAGGGAGCTATAGGGGGGAGATGGACAACATGAGGGGGCTATGGGGGAGATGGACAATATAAGGGGGCTATAGGGGGAGATGGAAACATGAGGGGGGCTATAGGGGGGAAATGGACAGCACTGGGGGCTATAGGGGGGATGGACAACATAAGGGGGGCTATAAGGGAGTTAAATGCATGGCTCAAGTCATGGTGTAGAGGAGAAGGGTTTGGGTTTTTAGAGCACTGGGCTGACTTTTCATTGGGGTACAATCTGTTTTCCGCAGATAATTTGCACCTTAATGGAAGGGGTCGCTGTGCTGGGGGAGAGAATCCTAGAAGGGGTGGAGGGGTTTTTAAACTAGGGATGTGGAGGGAGGACAATGAAGTATGTAATGTAGTGGCAGATAGGTTAGAGAGGGGACAGAACAATGAGGAGGGAGGAGAAGGGTCCTGTGGGGGGAGGATAAGAGCAGTG